>NC_056735.1:362824844-362872344 GCF_019279795.1 Protopterus annectens
ATATATATAAAAAAAAATTTTTTTTATAGACATACATACTGGCTGTCCCACCTTTTGTTCCCCACCTTACCTCCATGGACATCTGTGTGCTGTATGACCCCATTGGATGCATTTAAAACATTTAACGTTTGGTCCTGGACATGTACCTGGTCTAATGGCTTCCCCTGCTTTTGGCTGGCTCTGTTGGTGTAGTCTTGGCTGTCCTCCATGGGTTACCTTAAACCCATGAGCAGCACTGAATATCTCTTTCCTGTGCAGTGATGCCCATCTTGCTAGGTATGTCTCCACTTTTCCCCAACTCCTCTGCTGTTACATTCTCTATCTGCTAACCAGATTCTCATGTCCTCAGGCAAAGTGCTAATCTGTCAGCTCTTCAAAGATGGTGACCTGACATCCATTCACCCACCTATAAAAATATTGCTTAGTTCAGCCGTATATTCACACACATTTTCATCTGCCTTGCATCTGTGCTCACCAAACTTTTCCTTATTAACTTCGGGTCTTAAAGCGTTCTAACAAACAATTTTTGACTGTCTTACAACTTAAGCAATCCGTATCAGACAATTTAGAAATAGCAGTCACAGCTTTACCATGGAGTAAGGGGGTCGGGAACTGTAGTTTGAGGCCTTGGTCAGTATTATACTGTTTACATACACTTTCAAACATATGATTGAAACTATCAAAATTATCACTCTGTAAACTGTGGAAGAAATTTACTTATCTTTGTGGCTTCTGGTGTTTGGTTATTCCCTTTTCCATTACCTCCATGACCCTGGCGAAGAGTCAGCATCTCCTTTTCATGTTGCCTCTGGCTCTCACTCTCCTCAATTTCCAGACATGTCCGTCTCTGTGTTGCTTCTATTTCCAAACATTTGGCCTCCAGTTCAACTCTCTTTAACTCCAGGTGGATTTTTATGTCCTCTGTGGAAAAGTTGAACTATATTTTGAGAGTTGTCCATCTCCATTGCCAGGCTGGTTGTCTTCCTGATTGCTAGTCTGTGATGGAGCTGTGGGTCCAAGGCTGCAATTAGTTCTGCTTTAGTCAAGTTAGCAGGCACCAGTCCTTAAGCCTGGCGCATCTCAGCCAAGTGGCTCCTTGTCAGCTTGCCATACTCCTCTGCTTACATGCTTGTCTGCTGTCCCTGACTGACTAAGCTAACCAAAATATAAAGAAATTGTGATATGAAACTCGGAATGTTCACTATGTGGCTGATTGAGAATACAAACACCTTCCTTAGTGACCATTGTTTACAGGTTACATGAATTCAAAATCAATGCCACTGAATCCTAATAAGTGGATATCCCACCACTACAGGCCAATTAGTATGTGATGTGGATATTCCACCACTGCCCACTAGTTAATATGTGATACCCTTGCACTGGCCTAGTAATCAAGGATTGTCGGTCCACGCTACTGGCCACAGTCGGGGATGTACACACTGGGAGGATAACAAGTACAGACACAGTAAATTGCAATTTCCCTTAAGCGCACACAGAGATCACAGTCTGGGGCTGGTTTCTTCCTTTTTCTCCGTATCCCCAGTAAAACTCCCCACTGCCACATCTATAGAACTGAGATCTCATCTGAGTGGCCAGGCTAAGACCTCCAGCACCTTCTCTGTCCAACCAGTGCTTTTTGTCCCTGCCCAAGTAGCTGACACACACACACACACACCTGGGAAAGTCTGGCACAGGTTTACAAGCTATGACCCCTTCTGCCCAGAATATAAGGTAGGTTTAACTGTCGCCAGCCAGCTCCTTATCAGCTACTCTAAGGCCCTTGGCAAAGAGTGTCCAATCTTACTGTGTAATGTTACTATTAATCCACATGGTAGTTTGACCAAGCGAAAAGGCTAATAGGAGTGGCCCACAGTGTCACCAGATTGCTATACAAGTACTATGAGCTTAAGTGTGTGTCTTAGATATTAGCCACAATGATAGGTTTAAATATATTTAATAATAAATAAAAGAACAAGACAACACTCAGTAAGTCATCAGTTACATCAGAGTTCAAAATCACAGGAAATATTTAAAACAACATTGCAGGACAGTCTCAGATAAAGAAAACATCTAAGCTATACTTTACTATATTCCTATCTGAATCTAAGAAAGTTTCTATGCCCTACAAACTTAAAGAACAGCAAGCAGGCAGAAGTGCTAACTGGATGTTTCCCAGCTGATGCTGTCAGGTCAAAGACAAATACAGAATGCTCGCCCCTTTGTCTTAGAGAGTTCCTAAATTAATATCTCAAATATTGCTGCTGGGATACTTGCAGAATGACATCACTTTTGTCATCTGACTATTCCACTTGAAACCTCCCCCATTTGCTAGAAACTGCCTGCATTTTAGCATCTCCCTGTGAAAAATGCATCTCTCTCAGATCTTTACAACTGCTGGAAGACATAAAACAATAAAACACAAAACAATGCAGAAGGCACCTCATATCTAGACATCCTGTCTCCTTGCTGTATTGAAACTAACTTTTTATGGCACAGTCGTAAAACAACTTAATTTCAACTATTTTCTTGAAGATTTGCAAGTTAA
This sequence comes from Protopterus annectens, assembly GCF_019279795.1. Lineage (NCBI taxonomy): Eukaryota > Metazoa > Chordata > Ceratodontiformes > Protopteridae > Protopterus > Protopterus annectens. Next base: position 362,827,390 of record NC_056735.1, read on the forward strand.
CCCTCTTTGTTCTAGTTACCACTGTTAAAACTTATACATATACACAGGTACAATAGGTTATATACATTTCTGTTCTAATCCAGTAGGGTTCACTGTGATCACCCGTCTAGGTTCAAGTACTGTATAAACTGTGTTCTACACACAGACTAGCAATCAGGACAACCAGCCCAGCATTGGAGATTGACAACTCTCAAAATATAGTTCAACCTTTCCACAGAGAACATAAAAATCTACCAGCAGTTTAATATACACATAACATACAGTTATAATACATTTGTAAGATAAGCATATGAATCATGTTGACATTCACAAATGACACATGATTTTTTTACGAATTTCCAGATAGTGCTGGCAGGATCTTCCCACTTCTGTATAAATCATATTAATATTCACAAATTACATAATTTACAAAATACCAGATAGCTGTGCTGTCAGTATTTCCTTTTGTGACACAGCTCAGCTGCTTTTTCCAGATTCACAGATTCAACTCTTCTATTCTTCCCTTTACCTGTAATAATCCACTAATGTAACGTACCTCAAATCTCATTTTCCACCATATTGCTCAGGTATGGCTCCTTCTCTCTCACTCAAGCAATTGTTTTTTTCAGGGTTGTAAGTTTTTTTTATTGTTTTCTTATCTATCTTGCTTTTCCTTTCACCTGCCCTCCCTTACTTTCTAGTTTTCTGATTCTGTCCTTCAGGCAGTACTTTTTATTTCATACCCATAAGTTCTCGGGTACTCCTTTGAGTACAATTGTTGGTGCTCTTGCCTTTCTTTCTATACCCCCTTATCCTACTCTTCAGAGGGTACCAACCACTGTTGGTACCTGTTTTCTGCTTTCTTGAAAAAAAAAAAAAAAAACTCTTTTCACTAACCACCTTTTTTTTCATAATCATGACAGGTAAGCTGACTGTTTTAAATAAAATTAATTTCCTTTTGGCATAAGATTCTCAATTCTGATGCCCGCAGGGAATATTGACCGCTGCCCATTTAGATATTGACTGCACTGTTTGTGCAGGCTTTAAGTCTAGAGCTTGTTAGTGACTTAAAAAATAATTTGGTATTAAAGGGTCTTCTACTTTCTCCTCTTTACATACTGGGACTCAAATACCCTCTGAGGTCTGAAAAAGGGAAGCCTGAATCATCTCCTATGGATAAGGACTCCAGAAGGAGATTTCTGGACCTTTCGTCTACTTCATCTCTGACTGCCATCAAAAATTTCAAAAAAGTTGAATCGTACTCCCTCAGAGCCTTCCTCCTCCAAGCCTAAGTCATCTTGGATCTGGTCACCCCAGTACTCACTGGAGACCATCTATTTGACTTCCTTTACCCTTTCTCCAGGAGACTCCAAGTGAAGCCCCCCAGGCCACCATCTACCAGCTCCTTCCTTAGGTCCTCCAGGAGCTTGTCTGAAGTTGAAGTGGATAGGATGATGAAGTTCTTCAGAGCTCAGATCCAAATAGGGATAATTCTGGCTTAGTTTTCCATTGGACCCGTGAGCCTGTCCAGTACTAACTCTCAATTTGTTTTTCGATCCATCCAGTTCTTCTGGAGCCTTCTGAGCTGAGATCTTTGAGGGTGTTCACATCGGTTTTAAAGACTGGTCATTCTCCGGTTCTGACCACTTCCCTGAATCATCTAGCTTCAATCCTTTTGGAGCAGGAAGGACACTCTGACCCGAAGCGGCAGCTCGGGGAGGGTTGTGGTTGACTTTGAAGTTATTGGAGCCATCCTTGCCTCTAGATGCTTTGGCACTAGACAGTAAAGGTCCAGCTCCGTCATCAGGAAGGAGGCTGGGGGGTTTCAGGTCTCAGCAGGAAAGGGGACTTTGCTCTAGTGCTGCCACCTTCTGGTTTTTCCTAGTCCCTCTGCCTTTGAGATAGTGGAGTAGGTCTTCTCTTTGTCCAGAGAAAGGACATCCTTCTCCCTCTTGGATACTATGTCTATTCCACCAGTGGATCATAATTCTGAGCCTCTCTTCTATCCTACCTGGAAGGCAAATCTGTTGAAGTCTCCATTACGTCCCTCTGCTCCCCTCTCTCGTTTGATACTTCATCATACCACCCCACTGATGAAGTCCCTAGAAAGAGAATGTGCAGAAAGAGACACTTCGATTCCCTTCAGGAATCTGTCACTAAAGATACTGACTTGGATGAATGGGAAGGTTCCCCCAGATCTCCACCTGAGGACATCTACTTTGGAGAAATCCTACATCATCTAAAACAGAAAGGTGGATGATCTTCCAAAACCTCTCCCAGGAGGAGTTGGTGTTCCTAGAACGTTTGGTTCTGGCCCAGATACATCTCGGGTGAACCCCTCCTCCCTGAGCTGATGATGTAATGGACCTTGTCTCAGGCTGTGCATCTCATACTGTGTAGCTTATCCCCAAGCACCCAGATAGAATTTTAGCCCCCCCCCCCCCAAGGACAGAAAACAGTGGAGCAAGGGTTTTCCGGTAGATGCCATTGTTGGGACAGCAACCACTATGAAAGAGCTCACAGAGTAGAGCTCATCTGTCCATGCCCCCTAACTGGGGCCTTGGATAGATTTGCAAAGCACTTTTTCACTTCAGCGACTTTTGTCCTGCGGTCACTGAAGTTTTTTGTGCACTTCACAAGGTTGCAAAGAGATTTGATTAAAGTGCTGTCCAAATCTCTTTCTGGGTCCATGTCTTTGGAGGACCAGAACAAGATCCGTTCACAATTGGGCCACCCTTTGGTCCATATCTAACATGTCTAGGAGGCTGATATCTCCCGCTACACAGAGTACTTCATGGGCTGCAGGTTTGGGCATAGCCATCAGGAAACATGTCTGGATGTGCCTGTGCAAATTTGCAGAGCTTCCAAGTCCTTATCGGTGCTGTTTTTATGGATCATCCTTGTTTGTACCACAGGTGAAGGAAACGCAGTCCAGAAGTGATCAAGACGGAAGACACTGTCTGCAATTGGGATCCGTTTTTCTACTCCTGAAAGACCTTTTTCCCCAGAATCAATGAGGAAGCAGAAGGATGTGGTGTTCACCAAGTCCCAGATTCCTTTCCAAGACTCACAAGGGGATGGTTACCCCCAGAAGTGGAAGGGGGAACTCTAATGGAAAATGCTGCCCTCGCAGCAGATGGTCCGCAGAACATGGGTTTACAGGAATCCTCCTTAAGAATGAACCCTACCAGTTCTCTTGAAAGTTTACCCAGCTGCTGTTCTCTGTAGGCAGTCGGGGGCACTGTCTGTACCGCAAAGCCTGGGCATCTGCCACACACGATTCTTGGGTGCAAAGAGTCATATCTGTGGTTATTTTATATCATTCTCCCATCTTTCCCTTACAAAAATGAAAATCTCCAATGCCTCACCCAGTCAGAGGGATGCAGCAACCCTGGAAATAAAAAAGCCGCTAAAAATGTAATCCAGAAGGTCCCCCTGAGATCAGATGGGATCCAGAAACTACTCAAGAATCCTTTTAGTGCCAGAGAAGACAGGGGACCCATCCTGGTTAGATCTTCTGGATGCGTACTATATCATCAAAATGAACAGGTGCTGTAGAGGGTATTCACACTTCCGACTGGGAGCCAGTCATTACCAGTTCAGAACATTGTCCTTTCATCTTGCTACAGCCACCAGGTTGTCTCCAATTGCATGGCGGTGGTAGCAGCTCACCAGAGTCTGCTGGCATCAAGTGTTTCCATATCTATATGACTGGCTCCTGACTGTACTGACAAAGCATCTGTTTTTACATGCAAGGGACTACCTGCATCAGTTACGTTTCCATCTAGGTATCACAGTCAACTACTGCAAGTCACAGCTCACACCTATACAGAATCTGGAGTGCATAGGTGCTTGCCTAGACACAGTCATCAGAAAGTGTCACTTCCTCCCACAAGAGTGCATACAGGTCATGGAAGTGATCACGCATTCTTACCTTCCAGCACAACTAGTTTTGCAAGCCTTAGGGTCCATGTCAGAAAAGATTACTCTGGTTCCTTTAGCCAGATTTCATATACAGATTCTGCAATGGACTCTGGCGATAGTCTTTTCTCTAGCAGCCCTTGTATACACCAGTCAGGATCACACGTTTGCAAGAAATATTTTCTTTGGAGGATACGCTGAAATGAAGTTTCTCAAGGCCATCCATTTGTTCTGCCAGTGGCCACACTGACCGCAGACGCCTCCCAGTTAGGGGGCATTATTTGGAAAAGTCAGTCCAAGGTATGTGGTCCCCAGAAGAGGCCAATGGCACATATCAATGTCCTGGTAATGAGCCGTCGTTCTAGCATTGCAGGTCTTTCAAGATGCTATCCCCTCCAAGATGATTGTGTTTCAAATGGACAATGTCTGTAGTCTGTATGCATAAATAAATGAGGGTGGGTTCAAATATCAGCTATGTCAAGAGACAATGGGCGATCTCTCTCTGGCCATTTTCTTATAGCAATGCACCTATTGGGGAAAGCCAGTGTGTATGCAGACAAGCTAAGTAGGTCCATTCTGCTGACGTCACGAATGATCTCTGTCAGATTTGTAGAGAATTTTCCATTTATGGGGCCAGCTTTGCTGTAACCTTTTCACTTCTCACCTCAAGTGCAGCATGGTTTTCAACCTGACCCCCCCATGAGGGAATCACCGAGAGATGCTGCTGTACATGATTAGCTCTCCAGTTTCCTTTATGCTTATCTCACTTTACCTTTAATCACCAAATTCATAAAGAAACCATACTAGTTGAAGAGCAAGAGTTACCCTCATCAAATCTGGTTTCCCTTCCTGTGGCCTTAACTTCTGTATCTGCCCTGAATACTGGACCCCATTCCAGACCTCTGTCTCATCTAGACATAGGCCTCAAACTGACCTGCATGGTTTTTCCAAGTTCCACTGATGGCTAGACAGTCCAGGTTCTCCTCCTCAGTCTTATCTATTTTGTGGTCTTCTCAAAGGGTTACTACTCGGAAAATCTACAAAAGTAAATGGAAGAGATTTTCAATTTGAGCCCTTAAGAGAGATTTGAATTCCTTTTTTGCCCCGTACCTGCTGTCATTGAATAGCTTCTTTTTTTATTGGGGGCTAGTTTCTCCACTATTAAAATGCATCTGGCTGCCGTTTCACACTTCCATTCAAGTGAAGATAATTTTTCCTTGACTACTACTAGGTTGTGGAAGGGCTTTTTAAAAAGCACCTTCTTGGGATTTAACTTTCTTGCTTCAAGTTCTTGCCCAAAACCCCTTTGAATATTCAGGCAGGATAGCCCTAAAATTATTGTCCTGGAAAACACTTTTTCTAGTTGCTATTATATCAGCTAGATGAGTTTCTGAACTCCAGCTCTTTTCCTCCAGATCTCAGTACCTGTCCCCCCTCCCCCACATATGCATAGTTTCCTTATATACTGATCCATCCTTTTTCCCTAAGGTGGCTTCTGAGTCTTACAGTAATCAAATCTTTAACCTCTCATTTTTCATTGCAAAGTTCTCTAATAAGGGTGAAGACATGCTCCATCTTTTGGAAGTGCAAAGGCAATTTTGATTTTCTTAGTCAGGCGAAAGATTTCAGAAAAACTGACCAGTTTGTATCATTTTCACTGAACAAATTGGGCATGATAGTTTCCAAAGTGATATTAGCCAGATGGTTAACTGATTGCATATCCTTTGTCTGTAGCCAGAGAGGGTTGTTATTGCCTAAGCCCCCTAGAGCATATTTCAAGAGGTATGTGTCTGCTTGTTCAACCTTTTGGTCAAGAACATCAGTAGATTACATTTGTTCCACTGCCAGTTGGTCTATTTCTCATATTTTTTTGCTCATTACAAGTTGGACATGGTTTCTAGGAATAGAGCCTCCTTTGGCTCCTCAGTATTCTGTAACACCCTTTCATGAGGACCACCCAAGGTTCATTCTGTCCCATCAGTTGAAGGGTGGATGAAAAGGACAACATCAGATGTAAAAGTTATGTACTCACCATAGCGATGCATCTGTGTTGTCCATTTTCATTCTTCCTTAACTTCCCACCCTCCTAACTGCCTTCCCTTTCTTCCTGGAGAGACCTAAGGGATACAACTTTGGGAACTATTGTTCCTTGTTTGGGCTCCAGTTTTCTATTATGTCTGCATTATAGATTCATTATAGTATTAGCCGTGTATTAACTGGGGTCAGCAAACTCATGCTGAGGTGTATGTTAGGTTAGTGGGGCATTATTGGGTAAAGGGAAAAGCTTGAGATTTGGATCCATGAATCTGGAAAAGGAGGCCAAGAATGAAAATGGACAACACAGGTGCATCATTATGATGAGTGCATAACTTTTGTATCTGATGTCTATTTCATTATGCATACCGAATAGGTCTTCGGATCAGTTTTCTGATCCAAGCCGGCTTTTCTTTTCAGACGTACGATCCAAGCCTCAAACTCCTCCTCCTCCTCCTCCCGTGGTGCCTCATTCCTCTTCAAACCCTCAGATCTCATTTGCCACGATTACAGACGGGCCCAATTCCGAGCCTCTCTCCAGTTTAAAGTTTTCAAATTTTCTCGTGGGCTTTGTGGCCTTTTCTTGTTCTCTTCTTTCCCTTTCTCTTTTGTCTTCTCTTTCCCTTTAAAAAAGCTTTCCTGCTGTTTTTAAGTTATAATTTAGTTATACTTGTAGGTAGTGTGTGGCTGGTGTCTGAGTGTGTGTGTGTTTGTGAGAGTACCTGTCAGCATGTCAGAAAACCAGAGAAATTCACCAGTTTTAAGAGGTGTGCATCTTGTGGGCATACGATTCCCCAATCTGATGCCCACAAGAGATGGGTTTATTGCTTGGGTCCAGGGCACTTGGAGGTGCCATGTGACATTGCTCTGTCTTTAATCTCTGGGCCCTTGCTGATAGGAGAAATAAGCTCATCTTGAGAGGGCTTCTTCCCTCCTCTGGAGTCCAGACTGCTTCCCAAAAGAAGCATCCCCCCTCTCTCCTTCTCCAGGGTTATCTGCTTATGAAAAATTAAGCTTTCGTCCCTGTCCTCATCAGATCCATCTGTGGTTCACTTCTCTCCAGATCTGAGATGTCCCACAGATCTGGGGGAGTCTGCACCGACCAAACCTCCCACCATGCCTAATCCCTTGACCTCTGGTCCAAGCAGCCTTTTAGGGCCGTTGGAGTCATCAGGATCCATAGTTTCTCTTCTCCAGAGCGGACTCCAAGTCACACCCACCCAGATCACAGGTCTCTGACTCGTACTGCATACTGGAGCAAGTCCTCCTTCCCTGCTCAGACCGCACAGCCAACCTCATCAGCAGTGAGGTCAACACATTCTTCCCTGTCCTCTCAGCTCTCTTATTCTCATATGGATTAGATGATGAAGAGTTTCTCAAAACCCAGATCCAGCTGGGGATTTTGCCTTCTCTGACACGCTGGATTTGTGCGAGCTCTGACCCAAATACCTCAGCCTCCTCTTCCAATTCACTCAGCTTTGGAGTTGCAGGGCATAGTGATCCTGAGTGGACCGATGTTGGATCATGGGATATTCCTTTCCTTGACTCTGGTGTCCCAGATCAGCTCGGCCCCAATTCTGTCAGAGCAGAGTGGGTCCTGGATCCGAGGGATTGACGCCAGAGCCTCGAAGTTGGTCAACTCTGACCTTGACCTTTTTGGAGACATCCCTTCCTCTGGGGGCCTCGGCCTTCAACAGCTTGGGTCAGGTGCCCTCTTGCAATGTCTGATCTGGGCTGGCCTTCTCTTTCTCCCTTAGGGGCTTCGACCTCGGGGGGGGGGGTAGGTTCCCTGCCATCCTTGGCATTCCAGGTGACACGGAGGGCTTTCTTGACATGGTCTTTCCTCCGCCAGGCTCTTCCCAGTCCTCTGTGGATCGAAGCTTTGCTCCTATCCATCCGTTCCATGGTCTTCCTCTCGCAGAGAGCCTCCAGGCAACCCCTCACCAAGGGGTTTCCCCTGTCTTCAGAGCCCCCCCCCCCGAGTATCCTGAGGAGGAGGTCTCCCCAATGCATCAGTGCAAGTTGGAAGCACATCGACTCCCTCTTTGAGTCTTTGATGGAGGACACCAACTTTGAAGAAGGGGAAGGGTCCCCCTAATCTCCACCAAATGATACTTCCTTTGGAGATATCATGGAAATCCTGAAAAAAATGGTGGATGGTCTTTCCAACAGCCTTCCTCGAAGGAGTCAATGTTCCTGGAGGCATTTGGGATGGGACCTTCTACATCCTGGGTGTCCCCAGCGGTTAACCATCTTATTGACCTCATCGCCTGCCGGGCTTAGAAGGAGCCTGACAGCATGGAACCAATCCCGAAGTGCGAGGACAAGTATCTTACTCCCCCTCAGGTTCCTCCTTTCTGTAGTAAAGATGTCCCAGTTAATGCCATTGTGGTGTCGGCAGCCACCAGAAAAAAAGCTAGCTAGTCAGAGCTGTACTGTCCACCCTGCAGTGTGTCTGGCCTTGGACACATATGGGAAGTGGGTGTATACCTCTGCCACTTTTTTGTTGATAGCATTGAATTACTGGGCTCACTTCACTTGCCTCCTGAGAGACAGGGTGAAGTAACTTTCCACATCGTCTGTGGAAAACTTCAAAAATGTTTCCACACAGCTGAAAACTATGGCTTTGATAACTCCTTAATGAGGCTAATCTCCCATGTGACTGAGGGAACCCCTCAAATGGCTGGTTTAGGCATAGCCCTCAGGAGATATGCCTGGATGAGACTGTGCGGGTTTGCGGACCCCTTCAAAATTTTGTTCATCAAAGCACCCTTTGACAGTTCTTCTTTGTTTGGACCATCGGTTAAGGAGACTCCTGCCCACAGCGAACAGGAGGGAAAGACTCGTCTGCCATACAGATCGAATTTTCTTTCCCCCAATGGTTCTTCCCAGGAACTAATGGAGTGGGAATATGTGATTCCACAAACCCAAGGGGCCTTTCTTTATTCGCAGCATGAATTCTGTTCCAGGGGCAGAGGGAGCAGATTCAATGGTAGATGCTTCCCCAGAGGGAGAGGAGGTCCACAGAACCAGGGCTTCAGGGAGCCCTTGTCAAACAAGCTCTTTCAGAGCTCCTTTAGCGCTGCCCGACTGTTAAACTCTGGAGGCAGTCAGGAGCAGACTGGCCTTGCACCCAGCAGCCTGGACAGACATAAACGGCCCTTGGGTGTTAAAGATTATACTATATTCCCTTTTCCCTTCCTCCTCCCTGCACGTGGGAGTCTCCCCCCAACATGCCACCTAGTCAGAGGGAGAATCCCCTGCTAGAAGTACAGAAACGTCTAGACAAGAGTCATCCAGCCGGTCCCAACTGAACAATGAGGATGCGGAACTTGCTTACGTTTCTTTTGGTGCCAAAGACGACCAAGTATCTTCAACCCATGCTAGATCTAAGCAGTTAGAATGTGTTTGTCAAGAAGACACAGTTCTGCATTGTTATGGTACAGTCCATTCTACTGCTCATGTGCAAGGATGACTGGATGTTCTCAGTGGATCTCAATGATGCATACTATCATATCAAAATAGACGGACTGTTCAGGAGACATCTACACTTCCATCTGGGGGGTCGATCATTACTAGTTTAGCGCATCGCCCTTTGCCCTCACCACTGCTCCCCGGGTGTTCACCAAATGCATGGTAATAATCGCAGGACATCTCCATCTGCAAGGATTCCAGGTGTTCCCCTACCTGGATGATTGGTTACTAACGGCACTCATAAGGCATCAACTGTTCTGGGTGATTCAGATGATGCGCCTGTTTTGTTACCTGCGAATCATAGTGAACATGGCAAAATCCAAGATGGTCCCAGTCCAGGACAACAGATTCATCAGGACTCACTTGAACACAGTTACACAAGTTGCAGCTCTTCCCTTACAGAGGATGTAGTCTCTCAAGCAGCAGGTACAATCCCTACTAGACACGCCATCTCCTTCATTTCACTTTGTTCTCCTAGCATTGGGTTCCATGTCGTCTGCCATCCTTATGACACCTCTAGCCAGCTTTTTCATAGAAGTTCTCCAGTGGTCTCTGGCAGTTCAATGGTCTATCTAGTGTCTCCCGTTCTTAACCTCAGTCAAGCTTACTCCAATTTGCAGATGTCACCTACAGTAGTGGATGATCACAGATTGTCTTCATCTAGGCAGGCCTTTTGTCCTCCCCCCTCCTTCAGCCGCAGTGACCACAGACACCTCCCTGTTGGAATGGGGAGGGCATTTTTGGGGAGGGTTAGTCCAGTGCACATGATCCCGTGCAGAGACCAAATTGCACATAAATGTCCTGGAGGTGAGAACGGTCATCCTCACGTTGCAAGCCTTTCTGGGCTTCCTCCCTCTGGGGACGATTGCAGTCCTGACAGGCAACATGTCAGTGATGTGGTACATCAGCAGACATGGGGAACCTGTTCTTACCTGCCCTACAGAGAGGCCATGAGGGTCTGGGAATGGCAAGTGCTTCAAATCACTTTCTCATTGCAGCTTGCATCCTGGGAGAATCCAGCTTTCTGGCAGACAGTTTTAACAGGTCATTTTTGAGTCCTCATGATTGGTTCCTGAACCAGTCAGTAGCAAACGAGATTTTATGCTGTTGAGCCAACCTTGCTGTGGTGTATTTGCGTCTCCCCTAAACAAGTGCAGCAGGTACTTCACTCTGATCCGCTCTTCGGGGGGAAGTCACCCAGAGACACTGTTGTCCATGATTGGCCGCCGGGTCTCCTGTATACCCCCCTGATACCCAAAGATGTCCTTCTGTTCACATGTTTCAGTATTCATAACCTTTGGGTTATCCATCGCTCTTCTACCTGAAGGGTCCAGCCAGTATACAAAAGCTTTAGTCACTGCGAGGTATGTGGCGATGTCTGAGGTTGGCTGTAGGGTGTCTCAGCCATAAAGGGACATCTGCATGTACTTTCCCCAGAACTTCTCTGCCACCAGTTGAATGTCTGCTCATCCTGCCATCTGGAGTCAGATCCTTCGTGTTTAAAATAAGTACCCCGTTGAGGCCTTTTTTCTTATTTTGGTTACTGCATGCCTGTTCAGGTTCATGTCATCCTCCATAAGGGCGCCCACGACCTCTGCCTTTTCTACCTAGAGCCCATCCACTAGCATAAAATATGTGCGATTTGTCAGGCCTTCATTCTTAAAACCCTTTGCAGCCATCTGTAATCCTTAAACATTTGTTTGGAAAAAGCATGGCTCTAGTGATGGAAGGGCTGTGCAGTCAGACCATTGAGCTACAAAAAAAGAAGGCCAAAGTTTCCAGGCCTGAACCTACTGGTGCACCTCCTCTGCCCAACATTCCCCCTGTGGCTGACGTTTGCTTGGAGGGATGGACGGAACCAGCCGATTCGATTACAGCAGGTACCGTTTTGGAGGCTGCAAAACCTAGGGCTGAAAGCAATCCATGGAGGTTATGCCAATGTTGGGCACCAACGACGAGGTGGAACCTCTACTCGCAACAGACATCCAGACCGGCCCTTCCACTGCTGTACAACCGTCTGAACCTAGGCCTTACCCCTCTAGGCCTGTCTCTTCCTTAAAAAGAAAACAAAAGACAAAACATGTCTCTCCACCTTCTGAAAGCCTGCCTGATTGACTAGCTTTCTCCCAGAGCTTATTTAATGCCTTTATGGTCCTTAGGCCTTAAGTGGCTGCTTCCTTTCCGGTGGTCAGTCCTAGGCCTCAGACTGAAGATCCTCTTCCACTTGAAGCTGAAGACTCTTTAGATTCCTCTTCAGAGGACTCCTTTCCTACGCCTGTCAAAAATGCTTTCCTCTCTTGGGTATGCTTCCCAAGCGGAGGACTTTGCTGAGGCAAACTCCTCTGGAGAGGACCTCTCCTTTGGAGAAACAATGTCTTGAATGAGAGAGTTTTTTTTTAAATGGGACGCCACTGAAATGACTAAAGCTGAAAAGAGTTATGAACTTTTACAAATGGACATCTTTCACCGTCTGCCATTCCAACACTCTTACCAGCCTTTTTAGCCACCTTCTATGCATCCTGTAAAAATCCTGAATTTTAACCCCCAGAAGGCATGACAGGTTTTATAGGGTCCCAGAAGGGGCCAGATTTCTGATCAAATGTTCTGTTGCAGACCCTGACACTACTGGCCTACTATTTCAGTCTCTGCAGACAAGCCCTCCACAGTACTACCTTCCACCTCTCTCCTTCCCACTAATAAGGACAATAATCCTATGGAGCGTATTGTCAAAAAGGTATACACCTCTGCCACTTTGGTCTTCAGGGCTGTTGTCTACCAGACACGCACCTAGGTATGCCCTGGCCCCTTTTGACTCAGGTTTCTAAACTTTTGGTTGATCTTCCAGACTCTCCTACTAAGGCGCAATTGTGTAACCTCATCTCCTTGTCCTCTCAAGTGACAAGACACTCTATCAGATGTAGTTGAGATGCTGCAGAGGCATCTGCCAGATCTGCAGCTTCTGCCTTAGTGCTGAGGAGGTGTTCTTGGCTGAGACTCCAACCCCTACCTGACAATATCAGGGCTAAGCTTCTGGATGCACCCCTGGATAATTCTGCATATTTGGGGCCAAAGTGGCAGAGCTTTTCAAAACCCTTCAGCAAAAAGGGAAAGAATTACAGGATTTAAAGCATTTGTTTGTCTCTCTAGTCCTTAAATTCTATATGAATTATCCCACTAAGTTCATCAGAAAACATTCTGCTCCTACTACTCATTTTATGAGCAAAAAGAGCTACAGGAAGCAGCATCCTCCTTTCAGGCCTACTCAGACTCCAGCTCAGAAACCTCCGTTTCAAGACAGGGCAGATGGTCTGTGACTACATGCCAGATTCCATCCCCCTATCCCAAAGACTCTTGTCACTGTCTTCCCAGCTTGGAAAGCATTACCTCAGACAAGTTGGCCTTACCAGTTATAGAAAAGGGCTTACTTTATGGTTTGGATCATTCCTCCCTCTTCAAGAGGCATCCCACAGCCACTGAAGGACCAACTTTCTCTTTTCCAAATAGTCTGGACAGCCTCCGCTCCCAAGGGACTATCCAACCTGTCCCTCTGTCAGAAGGGAAAGTACTTTTACTCCAGCCTTTTTCTATTCCCAAGGAAAGACCTGCTAATACCTCAGGCATTTCTGGCCACTTTGTATATCAAAGATGCATAGCCCCATATAAGGTCCAATTACAGCAAGAATTTATACTTCTCTGTGGGTTCCTCACATTTTCAATTATCTGCTTTACCCTTTGGACTATCTACTGCTCCACGTCTGTATCACGTTATAGAAAGTTTATTTAATCGAATCAATAAAGGTAGAACTTTATTGATCGATTAAGTAAAACATTAAATAATGTAAAAAAAAAAATAAAAAAAAAAAACTAAATTCTAATTCTGAAACAAGGCCCCTTGAAATTGTTCACAGACAACATTACAGTTCGCTGGTATGTGACAAACACAGGGGAACAAACTCGGACTTGATATGCAGACTTGCACTCCAGGCCTGGGAATTGGCGGCCCAACATGGAGTTACCCTGCAGGCGGTCTACACTCCCTCAGCTCAGAACACAGGCAAACACCGTGAGCAGGTCCATGTCACAATCCCACTAATGGATGCTACACAGGGATGTGTTCCTGGACATAGTTCACAGGTGGGGGTATACCACAAATGGATCGGTTTGCCTCCCTTCTGAACAAATAGTTTCCACACTTCTGTACCAGGGCACCCAGCCCCCTACCAAGGGCATTGGACTCCTTTTCTTTCTCATGGAAGGGGATGTTTCTCTTATGCATTCCCCCTTCCCACTCTTACAAAAAGTTATGTTGAAAATTCAGCAGGAGAAACCAAAAATCATGTTGGTGACTCCCTTTTAGCGAAGACCGCATTAATTCCCCCTCCTTGTGTATTTAGCCAGGGGCAGTCATCACAGGTTATCTCACAGAGTAGACCTTCTCACACAGGACAAGGGATCCCTAATCCATCCCCACTTGTAATCTCTGAACCTAACCCTGTGGGTGCTAGAGTTTTGATCCCTTTCTGAGGGCTTTACACTGAGGATATGCTTAATGTCCTGCAGGAGGCCAGGAAACCCAGTACTTAGGAGATCATTTACGGTAAGTGTGCACAACTGTACTTTCTATCTGCCAGGGCTTTAGTAACAGAACCCTGGCAGAACATAAGAATAAGCTTATTCTTAAAGGGCTCCTTGAGGCACCCTTTGAAGAAGCCTTGTCGAAGGCCGACCAGTCTCCTCCGGACTCTGGTTCAAAATTAGTCTCATGATGCCGATTTCTCCATCGCTGCCAACACCAAACATCCATAAAAGCTCTTCTGCTAGATCTTCTATGGAACCAAAGTCTAAAGTTCCAAAAATCTTGGAATGTACCGTGTCCTGTGACCAAATACTGTTTTGGTGCCGTCGCACCTATTTCGTCATAGTCTTCGACTACACCACCACTGACTTTGGCACCAGTACCGACTGCGACCTCTATTTTGGCACAGACTTTATCGGCTACCACGTCTGTACCGATATCTCCTACGAAACTGCATTCCATAACTTATCCCCCTGTGCCCAAGTCTTAAACATTCCGTACTCCCAGTTCAAGATACTCCCCACTTTCTGGGTCAACTTCCAAGCCCCTTCTTGGACCTGATTCTCCTCAGGATTGTCCATTCGCTCCACTAGGAGTCTCTCCGAACTTAACATAGTGATGTTAGTGGACCAGCTTCTGGCAGTTAAGGGTCTTCCTCTTCCTCCATCTTCTCATCCCCTTCTCCCTCCTGGAGCAGGGGAGTTTTCTCCCACTATACCCCTACGTATTTTCCTCCTCTGACTTCTTCACAGGATTTAGAGCTGTCTTCTCCATCCACACAGGCTCCAGTGGTTTCGGCGCTGACAATATCTTTGTCTTCGGTTCCAGGCAAGGCTTTGACTCCCTCAGTGTCATCGGAACCAATGCGTCCCCGGGATTGGTCCTCTGCCATGGGGTCTGGGGGTTTGAGTCCTCTTCTGTTTTTTATTCGGAGTTGATCTTACCACTTTGGTCTGCGCCAGCTGCAGGTCTGTCCTCTGCTCTGAGCTTAGAGGTGGGTCTCATGGGGTGGAGTGTGACCCTGGTTCCGAGTTTGTTGAACTCTGTCTCGGGCTCCCATCCCTCCTTGGGGAGGGGGGGTCTGCTTTCCAAGCCATGGAGAGAGCCTTGGCCACTGCTGTTTCTCAGGTCACTCATGTTACCAGAGTCTCACCCTCTGACCCCCCTGCCCTTCAAGAACTTACACCAAATTGAGTTCCCAGACAGCAAGCTCCAAGGCTGCAAGGGTTACTGTCCAAAGACCACCCTTCTTCCCTAGTCTTCCTCAGAAATTCCCACTGACGAGCCCCCTTGGAAGAGACTGTGTAAGAGGAAACACGTAGACTCCCCTGAAGAGCCTGTCACTGAGGAGACAGGTTTCGATGAGGGGGAGGGTTCCCCCAGTCACCCCGGAAGGCTTCTTTGAGACATCCTGGAAATCCTCAGACAGAGGGGTAACTGGAAGTACAAAGACCCTTCCTCTGAGTAGTCTGTGTACTTGCAGGACTTTGGAGCTCACCCATCTACTTCCTGGGTTACTCCTCCTGCTGACGATCTTATTAAGCTGATTGCTGAAAGGGCTTGGATGGCTCCTGATTCGATAGAACCAATTCCCCAGAGACCAGATAAAATGCTCTCAGTACCCGGGGATCACCAACACTGGGTCAAAGGCTTAGCCATAGATGCCATGGTGGTGGTGGCTGCCACTAAAAAGAACTAGCTGAAGAAAGTTCCAGTGTTCACCCCCCCAACCGAGTGTAGAGGATGATGGACAAATTTGGGAATAGAGTGTACGCATCATTGACATTTACTTATTAGGTCCTTGAACTTCTTGGTACATTGTACTAGGCTCCAAAGGGATCTGATCAAGAAGCTGTTGGGTACCCTAGTAGGAGCTGTGGCTGAGTGGGTGCAAGAAAAAGTGGCCTCCCAACTAGCTACTCTGGAGTCTATATCTAATTCGTCCATGTGGCTCATTACACATGCAGCCAAAGGGGCAACCATGTCAGGTGGTTCAGACGTTGCTGTTCAACACACTGATGCACCTGTGAGTTTGCAGAACCATTCATATCTTCCTTGTCAATGCTCCCTTTGACGGATCATCTTTGTTCGACCTCAAGGTTAAGGAAACCTTATCCAAGTGTGAGAAACACAGTAAGGCTCTGTCTGCTGTTGGCATACATTTTTCTGCTCCTCGAGCCTATTTCAGGAATCAGAAGTGGGAAGATGTGGTTTAAGAAGTTCGAGAACCCTTTCCAGGACACACACTGTACCTTATCCCCTCGGGGCAGAGGGGGGAGTTCAAACAGAAGACACCATCCTAGAGGCAGAGGTGGCCTGCAGAACCAGGGATCCAGGGAGTCTTTCTCTGGCCAACCCTGTCATATCACCTGAAAGGAAGCTTGATTGTTTACCCCTGGAAGCAGTCAGGGGGGGGAGGAATTTTTCTTTACACCCATCAGGCTGGTGACATATAACCACAGATGCCTGGGTGCTGGGAATATTTTCCAGATGTTACCTTAGCCCCTTCACCCAAGAACGTGATCAAGGCTCCCAGACGTTCCACCCAGTCAGAGGGAGCAAACAGCCTTAGAGGTACAGAAGCTGCTAGACAAGAATCATCCAAGAAGTCCCACCAGACCAAAGAGAATCTGGATTTTACTCATGATTCTTTTTACTGCCAAAAAAGATGGGACTGGAGACTGATTCTGGATCTCAGCTTTCTAAACAAATTTGTTCAGCAGTCCAGATTCTGGGTAGTCATGGTTCAGTCAATACTGCCCTTTCTGGAAGAAAACAATTGGATGTGCTCTGTAGACCTTCAAGACTAGTATTACCACATAAAAATGGACAAACTCGAGAAGGTTTCTCCGCTTCTGGCTAGAAGCCAGTCCCTGTCAGTTCAGGGTGCTGCCCTTTGGTATCACCACAGCCCCCAGAGTGTTAACCAGATGTATGGCTTCAGTAGTAGCTCATTTGAGACTGCAAGGATTCTAGGTGTTTCCATATCTAGACTGGCTTATCACCACTTCCACCAGGCATCTACTGCAGCAAGCTGTAGAAATCATCTTGCAGTTCATGATCTTGGGCATCATGATCAAAGTCCCATCTGACTCCTTCTCAGGATATGGAATTTATTGGAGCTCATCTAAACATGTTCTTGCGTATCCTCTCTAGCTGCTCAAAGGTTGATCAGAGTAAAATCTCAGGTTCATTCCCTCCTGACCTCAAAGTACAAGCTCAACTGATGCTTCAAGCACTAGGCTCCATGGCAGCAGCGATAACTCTGGTCCCTTTAGTGAGATTTTGCACGAGATTACTACAATGGCTACTAGAGAATCAGTGGTCCATACTAACTCACCCAATGAACCATCTCATAATTCTCACCAGTCACTGCAAAAAAAGACCTGTCCTGGGGATGGAATCCGAGCAGATTTTTCTGGGCTTTCCCTTTGTCCCTCCATCCAAAGCCATAGTGACCACGTATGCTTCCCAGATAGGGGAGGGGGCATTATCTAGGAAAGACCGTCCAAGGCACTTGGTCCATGTTAGAGGCCAATCTGCCTATCACCGTCCTGGAGTTGAGGGTGGTGCTTTTAGCATTGCAAACATTTCATTCTGTCCTCCCTCAAGGAACAATTGCAATTTAGTCAGACATGTCTGTAGTCTGGCATGTTAACAGACAAGGGGGGACTAGATTCTATCCCCTCTGTTGAGAAGGCCTCCGAGTGTGATATTGAGCCATTGCCTCTAACCACTTTCTCATAGCAACCCACATCCCAGGGAGTTCAAACATGACAGCGGACAAACTGAGCAGGTGCATTCTGTTGTCTCATGAGTGGTCTGACTCCCATGATAGTGAAGAAGATCTTTGTTGCTGGGGCCAGCCTTGCTGCAATCTTTTTGCTTCACCCCAAATCAAGAAGTGCAGAAGCTATTTTGCCTTGACCCCCCCCCCCCCCCAGGGGGAGTCCCAGAGAGGCTCTCTTCTTCTCGATTGGCCCCCAGGTCTCTTCTATGCCTTTCCTCTGATTACACCTTTTCTCAAGAAAGCAGCCAGGTTGAGAAGCAAAGTAATTCTCATTGCAACCTACTGGCCTTGACAGATTTGGTTTCCCTTCCTATGGATCTCATCTGCTTCAGCATTCATGGGTTATGTACCCAGTTCCCTCAGGGACTGGTGCATTCCTATCTTCAAAGTCTCAAGCTAACTGCTTGGTTCCTCCAATTCCATTAGTCACCAGGCATAATGATATACCATTCCTATTGAGAAAAATTTTGCTTACATCACATAAACCATCAACCAGGAAACTCTACCTTAGTAAGTGGAAGAGGTTTTCAGTCTGGTCGTTGTGATAAGGGTCTCGACCCCTTTTCAGCTCCAATAGAAAAAGTATTAGAATTTCTGCCTTTCCTTTTTGCAAAAGGAGCTTCTGGTTGTACTGTTAAGGTAATTCTAGCTGCCATCTCTAATTTTCATTATGTAGTCTGAGACCTACCTTTAAATGTTCTTCGTGTTTCACTGTTGCAGTCATCACATTTGGGTTATCTGCTTGCAGTAGCCCTCAGTCGGCCTGATTATCAAAGTCTTAGGTCCTGCGTCAGTTGCTGTCTCATCTTCCATGACGTCAAGTAGTCAGGGCTATAAACCATGCAGCCGACGCCATTATATCAGTCTTTCTTGCCATGCGGTGCCCGAAGCAGAAGCAGTTCGCAAGTGCCGGTTGTCCGACTCCTGAAATTTTCATTTTCGAGTTTCAGATCCGGTTATCAGCCAAGTACCCCATTGGGTAACCTTTTTCTTGCTCTAATCCGATGTCAGTAAAAGTTAATTGTATTTCTTGTGGAAAGCAAATACCTCATAAAGATGTTCATTCGTACTGCATTCCTTGCTTAGGCCCAGACCACGGCGTACCTCACTGTCAGTTTTTTGCCTTATTCAAACCTTGAACTATTTGTCATCAGTTCATTTTTTCATCTAAATATTTTGGTACTCTGTTCAGTTATCCAAAAATGGCTTCGGTAAGCCACCCAACTACCGACATTCCAAAAAAACACAAAGATAAAGACAGACCGCATAGGTCCAAAGCTGCCAACAGTGCTTCTTCTAAGCTAGTCACCAGTTCACTGGTACTCAGTGAGGTGCTTTTGCATTCCCTGATACCCGCTACTTCAGATTCGCTGGCTTCTACTGAGACCCATCTGGAGTCCGGTATGCTGCGACATGCTTCTTCGACTGTGGAACCTGTGGCTGTCTCTACCTTGGATGGGTCCACTGTGCAGCCACCGGCTTCTGAGGATGTATTCAGGTTTACTGACTTGCATATTAAACCGATGCCATCTTCTTCTTCAAGGCCTAAAACTCGATCCAGGCCTAGAAAACAGACACCCAGACCACATGGTTAGGCCCCTATGTCTAAAAAACAAGAATGGCTGAAGACCTTATTACTCTAATCAGGGGAAGCCACCCTTCTCCCTCTAAGAGACCTAGAACTGATTTTTCTTCTGATTCTTCTGATCAGGATTCTGAAATTTGTTTTCCCTGATGACCAGGAGTTGCCCTTATCTACCTATGAGGATTCTGATGCAGAGGACTCCATCCCCTCTGCTTCCCCTCCAGAGGATTTCTCTTTTGGTGAAACTTTGCATACTCTTAGAGAGCATTTCCGCTGGGAAAGCCAGGATTACTCTTAACTCCAAAAAGAGGCTTAGGGAATTCTTACTCCTACCTCAGCACAGGCCTTTAGCTATCCCTCCTGTACTGGACATTGTAGATGATGCCTTCTCGGAATCTAGCCTGGCACCTGACACTTTACCTCCAGCTCCCAGAAAACTTGACCGGTATTACAGAATTCCTGACTCTCGGGTTCCTCTTTAAGAATCCTACTGCAGATACTGAGAACATTTCACAGGAGCCCAAAGGCATTAAGGCTACGACTGCCAAAAACCCAACCCCCTCTGTTAGAGATTCCGGGGCCCTGGACAGATGGGGTAAGAAGGTACACACTTCTGCAACTTTGGCCATTAGAACCTTAAACTGCCAGTTTCATATGTTAAAGTTTCAGCAGTATGTTATTGGATAGCTTAAACAGAAAAAGATGTTGATTCCTGACTGTTCTGAAAATAAAGAATGACACGATTTAATGCATTCTGCTGAACAAGTTGGAAAGCATACTTTGCAATGTGGTTTTGATTCATTAGAGTTACCTTGCTGGGCTGCTGTCAATGGGTCTGTATTTAGAAGGCGTGCTTGGCTTAAGGAGCAATCTTTGCCATATCATGTTAAAGCTCTAAACTACTGGATGCTTCCTTAAACCAAGACCGCCTCTTTGGCAACAAAGCAGAAGTACTACTTAAAAAGATGGGGGAAAAAGCTAAATCTATGCAAGCTGTTAAAGATTTGCTGCAAGTATAACCTCCCAGATTTAGTTGGTACTGACCTAAGAATTGGTCCTTTCCTGCCTCTTCCAGGCCTTCTCAGTCTAAACCCAGAACCAGCAGAACACCCATGCTTCAGTCCCAAGGTACTCATAGGCCTAAGCAGAGGGGGGCTCCCACTTCCAAAGCTGGAAGTAGTAAGACACCCCCCTATGGTAAACTGTGACTTAACTTTAAACCTTCCAAACTCTACTCAGCTGACTGTTCCACTTCCACTCTTTACCATCCCCAAACAGTTGGCCAGACCTACCCCCCAAATCAGTGGGCAGAGGCTCAAAAGCAAGTTCTCTCTCTTCTAAGCATCAGGACTATTCAACCTGTCCCAGAAGAAGAATGGGGGCACGGTTTCTACTCAAGACTTTTCCTGGTACCTAGAAAAGACTATTCCTGCCATCCTGTCCTGGACTTGTCTATTCTAGACTCTTTTGGTAATCCCAAAATTCAAAATGCTAACTCTTCATCAGTTGCTTCCTATACTAGGCAAAAATGCCTGGTTGGCAACACTGGATTTAAAGGATGCCTGCCTGCACATCCCAATAAGGGAATCTTGCAGAAGATACCTACGCTTCAGAGCAGGCTACATGCACTATCTGTTCTTTGCACTCCCCTTTGGCTTATCTACTGCGCCCAGGGTATTCACAAAGTGCCTAGCTCCAGTCATTGCATTTTGCAGGCAAAGAAATATTCAAATATACCCATATCTGGACAATTGTCTAATTCAAGCTGAAAGCCAGGGCATACTATTAAATCATCTGACATTTGTAAAGAAATTGCTAACTTCTCTGGGGTACACCATAAACAAAAAGAAATCACATCTAGTACCCTGCCAACAAATTGTATTCCTGGGAGCAAGCTTGAATACAACTTCCCAGATGGCATACCTCACGCCAGAGAAACAAGTTCATTTGACAGCCTACTTCAAACTACTGGCCACAAAGACCCAGCTGTCTGCAAGGAAAATACTGCAAACCTTGGGGTTCATGGCCTCTTGCATTCTACTAATGCCATATGCAAGACTACATATGAAGAAACTACAGTGGTATCTAAAAAGCCTACGGTGCCAATTTCTCAGGACATAGAATCAGTGATTCCTATCATACCTTGTCTAAAGACAGAGTTCCTTTGGTGGGCAGAGGCCTGTCACCAAAACAAGGGACTGCCATTCACTCTACCCCCTGCCGCCCAAACCCTAACAGACTCATCAGATTATGCATTGAGGGCTCACTTGGCAGGGCAGTGCATTCAGGGCAAATAGAACCAGAGTCAAATGCACCTACATATCAGTCAAAAAGAAATGTTAGCTGTACAGAATGCTCTGACAGCCTTCAAGGACCACATTTTTCCAGGACAGTTGTTTGTAAAACCGGACAACACCACTGTTAGGTGGCACATAAACAAGCAGGGAGAACCCATTCATACCCCCTCTGCAGACTAGCCATAGCTCTGTGGAACACATCCTTGAGCTACCAAGTGTACCTACAAGCTCAGTTCCTGCCAGGGAAGCTAAATTCACTGGCAGACGACCTAAGCAGAAATCTGATGGACTCGCACGAGTGGACACTGGAACCAAAGATATTCAACATTTTTAGAAGCAAATGGGGGAGCCCAGAAATAGACCCATTTGCCTCCCCTCAGAACTACCAATTGGACAAATTCTGCACAAGGAGTCCCCACAGACTAGCTTGAAAAGTGGATGCCGTGTCCTTCAGCTGGAAAAACTTAAAAGTTTATGCCTTTCCCCCTCTGCCTCTCCTCTCCAAAGTGCTACTAAAGATCAAACAGGACAAACCAATGACAATACTTATTACACCAGTCTGGCCATGCCAACACTGGTACCCCCTCTTGAGCAGCATGTCACTTCTGCAACCATGGCAATTGCCTCAGACTCCTGCCCTGTTGTCCCAGCAGGAGGGCCAGATTCTGCACCCACAGCTTCAAACCCTGAACCTTTCAGCCTGCCTAATTACATGCTCACTCCTTTACCATCCCTCAATAAGCAAGTGATGGATGTCATTCTGGAGGCAAGGAGGCCTAGTACTAGAAAATCCTATGCTGAAAAATGGAAGAGATTCTGTTCCTGTTGCCAAACACAAGGGATGGACACAACTGTGCCCAGTTTACCGCTCATTCTTCAATACTTAACTCAGATGCTTCACAAGGGCCTTTCCTTTTCTTCCATCACATTTCATGCCTCTACCATCTCAGCTCATTATAATACCAGAGCCACCCCTGTTCTCTTATTCACTGCTGAAGCAATTCCTCAGAGGGGCCAAAAACTTAAGACCTCCCAGAAGAGCCACTACTCCAGCCTGGGACCTTAACTTTGTATTGAAAAAGCTCACTCTACCTCTTTTTGAGCCAGCTGCAAATGCAGAATTGAAATTCCTTTCTTGGTAAACAGCCTTCTTCCTAGCCATCACTTCAGCAAGAAGGGTGTCTGAATTACAGGCCCTCATGGCAGTGGAGCCTTTCATCACCTTTCATGCGGACAGGGTGTCCCATAGGACCAATCCCTCCGTTATGCCCAAGGTGGTATCCAGTGTAGCCCTTAATCAGTCCATTCGTTTGCCAACCTTGGACGTGCACAGACAACTTAGATTTTACTTGGACAGGACTAATCCCCTCAGGAAATCTAAACAATTGCTGGTTGCATTTGCTGCAGGGCGAGAGGGGAAGGCCATTTCAAAGCAAACTATTTCTATGCGGATAGGCCATTGCATTCATTTCTGCTATACGCATCATGGAAAACCTACCCCACAAGGGATTAAGACCACATTCAACCAGGGCTGCATCTACCTCTGCAGCCTTTCTCAGAGGTGTCCCTCCCAGGGACATCCTAGAAGCTGCTACCTGGAGTTGTGTACATACCTTCACCAAGCATTGCCACTTGCCAATTTTTTGTAAATCCAGTGCCGGTTTTGCCATATTGCTGGTCCTAATGCTATCTAACTGCCTTCTCCCTTCCTTAGCTTTGGGAACCTACCCAAATGTAATGACTGCAACAATGAAACTTGAAGAACATAGTACAGTTGTGTACACTTACCATAAATGTAGATGTTAGTGTGTATTCACTGTTGCAGTCCTGGTTACCCTCCCTCCAGCCCCCTGACTTCTATTGACTATGACTATCCCTCTATTCTTGCTTTCTATGCTAAAAGCCTTCTGGTGTATTTGCTTTTTGTTGGAGGTGTAACCTTGTATGTAATTCTTTCCCATTATGGGGGCACCTGACATCTGGGGCAAGAAAAACTGATGTAATGGCGTCGGCTGCATGTTTTATACTCCTGACTACCTGACGTCATGGAAGATGAGAGAGTAACCGACGCAGGACCCTAGACTTTGATAATCAGGCCAACTGAGGGCTACCTGCAAGCAGATAACCCAAATGTAATGACTGCAATAGTGAATACACTCTAACATCTACATTTATGGTAAGTGTACACAACTGGACTGTCTTCCTCAAGGGAACTGTTCAATTAAAGCCACCGTTTAAAGATCCTCTACCATCATGGGACATGACTGTTCTCCATTCACTGGTACTTACTCCCTTTGAGCCACCAGCTACTTGTGATTTGAAGTTTCTCTTTTGGAAAACACTTTTGCTTATAGCTCTGACCTATGCAACACGAGTTTCCGAATTGCAGCCTTATGTTCAAAGTCCCCTTACTTACTTTTCCATAAGGATAGAGTTATACTTAGGACCAATCCATGCTTTCTTCTGAAGGTGGTGTCATATTCCCAACATTAATCAGACTGTAGGCTTACCAATCTTTTTTCCAGATTGCACCAACAAAGGTGATTACTGCCTACAATTTAGACGTACACAGACAGTTACGTTACCAATTCCAAACTGATGGCCAGATCTGCCTGCAAATCAGTGGGCAGAGGCCCAGAAACAAGTACTTTCCCTCATGAGCATGGGGGCTGTTCAACCAGTACCAGAAGAGGAAAAGGGACGAGGTTTCTATTCAAGACTTTTTCTGGTACCCAGAAAAGACAAATCACGGCGTCCAATTCTGGACTTATCTACTCTAAACACCATTCTGGACATTCCAAAATTCAAGATGCCGACTCTTCACCAGTTACTTCCTTTGCTAGGCAAAGATGCCTGGTTGGCAACTCTAGATTTAAGAGGCTTACCTGCACATCCCTATCAGGGAATCTTGCAGAAGATACCTCCGCTTCAAAGCAGACTACTTGCATTACCAGTTCTCTGCACTGCCCTTTGGCTTATCTGCTGCACCCAGGGTCTTTACAAAGTGCCTAGCTCCAGTCATTGCATTTTGCAGGCAAAGAAATATTCAAATATACCCCTACCTGGACGATTGTCTAATTCAGGCAGAAAGCCAGGATGTACTTTTGACTCATCTGGCCTTTGTTCAAAGGGTACTGACTTGTCTGGGGTACACCATAAATGAAAAGAAATCACATCTGGTACCCTGGCAACAAATTATATTCCTGAGAGCAAGCCAGAGAAACGGATTCATTTGACAACCTACTTCAAACAAGTGGCCACAAAAGCCCAGTTATCTGCAAAGCAAATACTGCAAGTCTTGGGGTTCATGGCCTCCTGCATTTTTCTAATTTCTTATGCAAGGCTGCATATGAGGAAACTGCAATGGTATCTCAAAAGCCTATCGTGTCAACATTCACTGGATGTAGAAGCAATGATTCCTGTCATACCTTGTCTACGCCTAGAGTTCCTTTGGTGGGCAGAGGCCTGCCACCTAAACAGGGGACTACTATTCACATGACCCCCTGCCACCCAAACCTTAACAGACGCATCAGACTATGCATGGGGGGGGGGCTCACGTGGCAGGGAAGTGCATTCAGGGCAAATGGAACACAAGTCAAATGCACCTACACATCAAAAGGAAATGTTAGCTGTACAGAATGTTCTGACAGCCTTCAAATACCACATTCTTCCAGGACAACTGATGGTAAAGACGGACAACACCACGGTCATTTGGTACATAAACAAGCAGGGGAGTGCACACACCCCTTCTGCAGACTAGCCATGACATTGTGGAACACAGCCTTGAGCTTCCAAGTGAATCTACAAGCTCAATTCCTGCCAGGAAAACTAAATACACTGGCAGATGGACTAAGCAGAAACCTCATGGATCCACACGAGTGGAAACTGGAACCAAGGATTTTCAACATGTTGACAAACAAATGGGGGAGCCCAGATATAGACCTGTTTGCCTCCCCCCAGAACCATCAATTGGACAAATTTTGCACAAGGATTCCCCACAAACTAGCTTGGAAAGTGGATCCTCTATCCTTCAGCTGGAAAAACCTATTGGTTTATGCCTTTCCTCCTCTGCCTCTACTCTCCAAGGTACTGCTAAAGATCAAACAGGACAAGCCAAGGACGATTTTAATTGCACCAGACTGGCCACGCCAGCAATGGTACCCCCTCCTGTGCAGTGTGTCACGCTTGGCCCCATGGCACCTGCTTCAAACTCCTTCCCTGTTGTCTCAGCAGGAGAACCAGATTCTGCACCCTCAGCTGCAAACCTTGAACCTAGCAGCCTGGCTAATTACCTAATCTCTTCTTTACCACCCCTCAGTACATCAGTGATGGATATCATTTTAGAGGCTAGGAGGCCTAGTACTAAAAAATGTTATGCTGCAAAATGGAAAAGATATTTTGTACCTGAAACCAATCTCAAGGAAATGAGCGCAGTAGTCCCCAATTTACCTCAGATTCTACAATATTTGACTGAGATGCTTCATAAGGGCTTGTCCTTTTCCTCCATCAAAATCCATGCCTCAGCCATTTCAGCTCATTATAGCACATAGCCTCCCCTCTTCTCTCAACCACTGCTCAAGCAGTTCCTCAGAGGGGCCAAAAATTTAAAACCATCCAGGAGAGCTCAAACTCCAGTCTGGGACTTTAACTTCGTCTTGGAGAAACTCACTCTTCCTCCTTTCGAGCCAGCTGCTACTGCAGATTTAAAATTCCTTTCCTGGAAAACAGCTTTCCTTTTAGCAATCACTTCTGCAAGAAGGGTATCTAAATTACAGACCCTTAAGGCAGGGGAGCCTTTTATCCTCTTTCATGGGGACAGGGTGGCCCTCAGAACCAATCCCTCCTTCATGCTTCCTTAATGACTGCAACAGTGAATACACTCGAACATCTACATTTATGGTAAGTGTACACAACTGTACTTTGTGGAAGCAGCCACTAAAAAAGGAACTCCTCTGTCTATCTGCCTAATAGAGAATCATGCTCCTTGCACAGTTTTTGGATGCAGGTCTATGCCTCATCAACCGTTTAATGGGAGTGCTTAATTAGCTGGCACACTTCACTCACTTTCAGAGGGATTTGGTCAAAGAGCTCTCCAGTTCTCTTCCAGGGACCCATTCCGTGGATCAGAAAGAGACTTTCTTGATTCTCAGCTGGAACCCTTTAATCTCTTTCTTATGCCTTTATGTGCTTTATCTCTAAAGCTACAGAGGTGGCATCTAGAGCTGCTGGCATAAGTGTTTCTATCAGAAGGCATGTTTGGATTGATGGTGTGTAACTCGCAGAACATTTTAAGACATCCTTCGTTAATCCTGCTTATGACTTATCAACCCTTTTTTTGTCCTGTAATGAAAGAAATCATCCCCGTCTGCCATAAGGATTAAATTCTCCACTCCTCAGAGACCCTTTTATAGGAACCAGAAGGTGGGGAGGAGGATATTGTTACAGAAATCTCAGTGTTTTCATCTGATATTTTTGAAGACAGGGCTTCCTGGCCGGGTGTTCTTAAATGGATGTTGCATCAGGGCAAAAATGGTCCTCAGAATCTAGACTTGAGGTCATTTCTCACTTTCTCAGAGAGACCTTTCCAGCACCCCTGAAGGATTGCTCAACTGTCACAGTCTGGAGGCAGTCAGGGGGCACTGGTATCTGCACCCAACAACCTGGACATTCATCAATCAAGGCAATTAGGTGTAGAGAATTACCAGAAGCTGTGTCATCCCCTTTCACATCCCACCATCGCTTCCAAAGAGAATTCACAATGTTCCACCCTCCCAAAAGGAATACTTACCTTCAGAAATAGAGAAGCTTCTGAAAAATCGAGTCATCCAAGAGAATCTCAGTAGATCAAAGAGGATCCAAAAGTTTCTCAAGGATTGTTTAGTGTTAAAGAAAAACTGGGACCTAAGACCAATTTTGTACATAAGCCTCTTGAATGTAAAAAGAGCCAAATTCCAGATGGCCATGGTTCATTACATTTTTCCATTATGGAGGGAGAATGACTGGATGTGCTTTATAGATCTTCAGGATGGGTACTACCATATAAAGATGGACACGCTCCAGGTAGTATCTCTGCTTCTGGATGGGAGACAGCCACTCCCATTTTAGAGCTCTGCCATTTGAACTTATCATAGCCCACTATTATGTATTTAATTTATTTATTTTACATTTGTTTACCAGGATAGTCCAACTGGATACATGTCCATTTTCAGCAGAGACCTGGGGAGCAAAGCTCCATGTAGTCAAACTTACATAGATTACATGGAAGTTAGGAAGCAATAATAAAAAGGTGATTATATACAAGGCTTAGTAGTGTCCTCAAGTAGGGATTCACAGTTCTCATGGACAGACATAATTAAAAGTAAGAGACGACAGATTAGAAGCAGAGCTTGGTGACGTAGTTATATGTTTTTTTTTTTTTTTTTTTGAAGAGACTTTTGGAGGATTGTAGGGTTATATAGTTTGGCAACGAATTCCAGGTTTTGCCAACGAAGATGGCAACATGGATTCACCAGCAGAGTTATTAGCTTTGTGGGTTTGGACCAGTAGTTCGTCAGACCATAGTTATGTCAGATTGCTCTGTGGCTTAATAATATTTTTAAGTGAGGGGGTATCCTCAGGGTAGTACAGAATTTTGTGAGCTATTAAGAGTTGAGTGAAATGAATTAAGTTGAGCAGTTCTACCCACTCAGTTGTTTAAGGTTCTGGCAGTGGTGGGTTCTTTAGGTGGAGCCAGTGGCAAATCTGGCAATATGATTATAGCTATGGGACGTCTTACCTAGTTCGGATTTGTTGAGGTTTGAGAGTAAAGGCGAGGCATATAAGAGTAGGTGTGATCGAGCGATTGCAGTCCTGGCCAGTGTGGTTAAAAATGTCGTGTTTCTATACAGTGATCCAAGCATCTTATTGATGGGTTTGTATGGTTTTGTTGACCTGTAGGTCAAATTTGAGATTATTCTCTATGATAACCCCTAGCGGTTTGGTGTGATGTGGAGAAATAGTGGTACCATTGTTAGATGTGGCAGAGAATGAAAGTGTGGTAGATCTACTAGTGGGGGATAAGAGTAGGAGTTTAGTTTTATTGGGGTTCAGTAGTAGGCATTGGTTGGTGAGTTTTCAATAGTGTTTAATGTATTTTGGGTTAAGGTTTTCAGTTTGGGTGGGGAGGTGGCTGAGCAGATCAGAGTGGAATCCTCTGTATATTGAATGCAGATAGCTTTCGGGATAGCAGTGTGAAGGTTGTTTGATAAAAATAGAGAATAGTAGTTGAACTAGTATGGACCCTTGAGTGACACCAAGTGTGAGGGGTAGTTGGCTGGAGAGTTTGCCCTGCCATAGTACTGCCTGTTGTCTACCAGTCAGGTAGGACTGGAACCATTGGATAACGGGCTTGTTGAGGGAAATAGATTTTAGTGAAAGAATGAGAAGTTCATGGTTGATTGTGTCAAAGGCCTTTGATAGGTCAAGAAAGAGGGCAGAGGTAAGCCTCTTGTCATTCCTGTTTTGGTTTATGGCAGTTGTGAAGGAAAGGAGGGCTGAGGTTGTGCTGTGGTATGGCCTGAAACAATTTTGGGAGTTGGATAGAAAGTTATTCTGTGTAAGGTAATGCATTAGGTGCTTGTTGCTTGGTAAACACTAGGTGTTTACCAAATGCATAGCAGTAGTGGCAGCTCAGCTATGACTGCAGGGATTCCAGGTGTTTCCTTATTGGACAGTTGGCTCATAACTGCATCTTCCAGGAATTTTCTCATTCGTGCCAGGGACTCCTTATTTCAGTTGTGTGAACACTTAAGGATAACATCCAGAAATCTCAACTGCAGCCAGCACATTCACTGGAATTTGTAGGAGTCCTTCTCAGTATGAGCTTGATTGCGAAACTTCCACAGTCATGCATACCGTCCCTCCATCTACAAGCACGGGTCTTGCCCCACAAGAACCCACCTGCCAGGAAAGTTCTCTGCCTTTTGGGTTCCATGGTTCCTTCCATAACCTCGGTACTTCTGGCCAGATTTTATATGAGGATTCTTCAGTGGACATTGGCAGTCCACTGGTCGATCAGAAACAACGTATGTCAAGTCCTTCTGACAACCATTTGCTGAGACCAGATAAAGTAGTGGATAAACCTCCCCCCTTCAGCAGGGCCTTCCCATTATCCTTTAATTTCCTCAGGCCACAGTGACCACAGATGCCTCCCTACTTGTGTGGGGGGGCATTATTTGGGAAGGAAGGTCCAAGGCACATGGCCTCAAGTAGAAGCCAGTGTTCACATTAATGTCTTGGAGATGACAGCAGTTGTCCTAGCGTTACAGGCCTTTCAGGACACTTCTCGTAGAAGCAATCTTGATGCAGACAGCATGGATGTTTGGTACGTTAAACAGGGACAAGCCAGGTCTTACCCCTTGTGTCGAGTGGCCATGAGAGTTTGACAATGGGTGATATTTTCTCGCCGCCTTCTGGTAACGATGCATATCCTGGGATGTGCCAACATTCTTGCGGACAAGTTGAGCAGGTCCATTCTACTTACAGTGGTCCCTCCATCCATTTGTAGCAGAGCAGATTTTCGGCCATTGGAGCCATCCTTGTCATCTCTATCCCCATCAACAACAAATGTAACAAGTTTTTTGCTCTCATTCTGAATGTGGAGGAGTCCCCCAGGGATGATCTGATGCACCCTTGGCCCCTGGGACAACTTTATGCCCTTCTCCTAGTACTGTTAATACCAAAGTTCCTCCAGAAAGCCCGTCATCCTCATAGCCCCTCATTGGCCTAGTCAGGTATGGTTTCCCTTCCTCTATCCTTATGTAGTTCACCCACCTTGGGACTTTGGCTAAGACCGAAACTTACTATCTCACCTGAATTTACAAGCCATCAGATTAACTGCATGGTTTTTCCAGTTCCTGTGGTAGTTCAGCAGTCCAGGTTATCCTCTTCGTTTATTTACATTTCATCTTCATCACAGAGACCTTCCACTAAAAAAAATTTACAAAACCAAATGGAATAGATTTTCTATTTGGGCTATGGAGAAAAACATCAATCCTTTTTCAGCTCCCATTACTTCGATTTTGGTCTTTTACACCATTTGCATGGCGGAAATATCTACTCCACTACCAAAGTTCATTAGCTGCCATTTCTTCTTTCCACATTGGGGATGGTTGTAACCTAACAGCAGCTATAGGAGTGTCTAAAGCCTTTCTCCGGGGCACTTCCTTCTACACCCCCTGCTTAGAGATGCGGTCCTGCCACAGGATATCACTAGTGTTTTTGACAGGTCCCCTCTTTGAACCTGCGGCTAAAGCTGGATTGAAGATTCAGTCATGGAAGCTTTTATTTCTGGTGTCTATTACTTCTGCTTGAAGAATTTCTGAATTGCATACATTTTCTTCCAAACCCCCTATTTAAGTTTTTACAAGGACAGAGTATGTCTGAGGACAAGTCCACTCTTTCTTCCTAAGGTGGCTTCTGAGTCATCTGTCAACCAGTCAATAAGTTTGCCAGTCTTTTCCCAAGGGTGAATATACCTGACGTTTGTTGCATGTTCTTCAGCTGGGTTTTTACTTACACCGCATTAGACCTTTCAGGAAGTCTCATTGGTTATTTTTCTCCTTTTCAAAATCCAAATTGGGACAGGCGGTGTTGAAAGTTTCCTTCTCACTGGCTGGCTCACTTTTTTTCCTCTGTCAAGAGATGGAGTTAGCACTCCCCTCAATCTCTAAACCACATTCAGCAAGATCTGTAGCCTCATCTACAAACTTTTTTCTAAGGTTCTGATTGATGACATTTGTACTGAGGCTACCTGGTCAAAAGTCCTTATCTTCATATTGTACTACAAATTGGATATCCAGTCCAGGTCCAAGGCTTCCTTTGGTTCAGCTGAGCTCAGGAATATCCTTCCAGATCATCACCCAAGGGTTAAGGTAGCTGGGGACGCTGTCACGTATGGAGAGGAATGGACAGAAAAGACCATCTGTTAAAAAGGTTGGGTACTCACCATAACATTAGATTTGTGTTATCATATTCCATCCATTCCTCTAGTACTCCCCCTCCATCCCCTCCTCCTAATTTGTCGTTACAAATCATTTTTTGTCATCTAATTTCTACTCTGAGATCGCTCTAACTGACTTTGCCTTGGCTACTGAAGGCTTAAGTTCTGTCTCCACTTATTCCCTTCCTTGGCAGCAGATAATTGATCCTTCTTGTTTGTGTTGATCTCTTTCTGGGGTTTCCTGGCTTACCTTTTTTCGTTGGATATAAGTGAACAAACTTAGTTTGAGGTAGCTTGCTCTATGCATAGTGATTATGGGTAGAGAAGGAGGCTGAGCACCAGACCCTAAGCTTTGAAGTTGCTGAAGTCTGATCCAAAACTTGTATGTGGAGGAATGGATAGAATATAACAACACAGATCTAATGTTATGGTGAGTACAATACTTTCATTTTGGGTGATTGACAGTGCAAGCATAGAGTGTGTGCTTGCCCATCCTGGGGTGGCTCTTTGCACACTTGGACGCACCACATGGTTAGTCCTTGGTGGGGGCTTTGGGACCCATTGGGGGGGAATATCCTTAGGTGGCTGAGCTTTGGCTGAGTTGCAGTAGAGGCAGGACATCACATCAGTTAGCCTATTTCTCAGCCTTCCAAGTGACATCTGTGGTTGCACACAAGGTTGCTGGAACATAGGAGTATTGACAGAGTTTCTCTTCTAAAACAGAGGGTGCCTCTCTCTCCTTACTAGAACTGAACATGATCCAGGGATAATCTGGGGGGATTAGTTGAGTGTGGTAGATCTGAAGAATGAGTTGAGGCCCCTTGGGGGGAAGCTGGTGGTTAGTTGTGGGAGCAAATATTGAAAAAAAAGAAAGAAAAAAAAAACATACTCTACTTGTTACTGTTTTGATTCACATATATAGTTACCAGATTCATTTGGCAGTTGGTGCAGAGGTTTAGCTTGCGTTGTAGTTACTATGGTATAGAGTTAGATTACCTTTGCCCCCATTTGCCTACTGTGACACCTTGAGCAAATCACTTAACTAAATATTGCTCCTGGGTTGCCCCTGAAAATGAACTGTGCATCCAGTGGGCCTGTCGTAAAAAAAAAAAAAAAAAAAAACAACATTTAACAAGTCTTTCTCCACCTGTCATGTGGGAGACTAGGATTCAGTTCCTTAATCGAGAGTAGATGAATCATTTGGGGGGGATAGGGGTTGGTGTAATGGTTAAGATTTTTACCTCACAGACTAGGTACAGGGTTTTCTTGGGTTTATATCAGTTTGTCTATCTACTTACATCAAACTGCTATTTATCGAACTGATATCTAACTTCCCTACATCAAATGTTCAAATCAATGAACGTTTTTCCCAGGTAAGGAAGCTAGTTGGCCAACAGACAGAAATTTGCCCTTTTCTCCACCGTACTGCAATCTTGGAGTTGGTATATATAAGTAGGGGAGTGTGGGGAGTATTAGTCCCTCATTTTCTTGGGTTTAATTTAATGTGGGTGGGTGTCAGTTGGTGTGCTGGCCAACTAGGTTCCTTACCTGGGAAAAAGTTTTGCTGATTTGAGCGTTCGATGAAAGGAAGTTTGATTATGTCTGTTTAATGAATAGCAGTTCAATGCAAGTAGATTTCAATGAAATAATACAGACCTGGTTTTCTCACCAAGGGACCACCGGCTAGGCCTAAAATAGTCCACAACGGCAGCTGACCTAGTACATACCGATGAACCTGTAAATTTGTCTACTTCATCTGTTCTTTGAAATGTTGCTGTTGGTTCTTCCCCACTACTCCCTACTTAGCTGATTGCCTTGCAGTGCTTCGTAAACTAGCCTTGACTTAACACCATTTGCTATATTATCTAGTCATCTTGGTTAACATCTATCTTTGTTTTTCCAGACTTTGACATTTTTTCCAGGATTTAGGTATCTGTAGTTATCAGGTCATAAAGCTATAGTGTAACAATACCTATGCATCCATTTCTGAGTTTACACTGAAAAAAATGAAACTAGAGAGAGATTAGAGAACATGTCTTCTTGCACCGTTGTTACAAGTCAATAAGCATTTTCTTTATGTTGATGTAATGTGTGATTTACAACAGTTTGTATTTAGAAATCTGCTTACTGCACACTTTAAGATGTTATTTCACTGCCACTTTCAAAAGTTGACGGTCTTTTACAAACAAATTGTTTTTCTGAACATGGGTTTGACACCCTCCCCCCAAATAATAATTCTTATTTTGAAAAGGTAAAGAAAGTAGTGATATATATTTAAGATTTAAAATATAATTCCTGTGTTTGTACTTAAAAGGTGGCAGCTTGTCATTGTTTGTTTGTTTTGCAGGCTTCTAAGTATGCTCCTGATGTTTGTGTAATTAAAGCTGTACAGAAAATAATCTGGGCATCAGGTTGTGGTTCAGTTCAGCTAGTTTTTAGCTCCAATGAAGAAATTAGTAAAATTTATGAAAAGGTAAGTGAACATGCTTATGGAAAGAGAGTGACATTGGCTACTTAGTTTTTGTACTTTGATTTGCTAATTGGAAAGACATTTGAATTGATTTATTTAATTTATTTAGTTGGTTTGTAAGTGCTTCTTAAAATAGTTATTGTGGTAGCACATCTTTCAGAACAACCTGGCTGTAAAAGTTAACATTCTCTTTTAATGCTGGAAGGGTAAGGCCATCTTCCTCTGGTGGTGGTTACTCAGGTGGATTGGAAAACTTGCACAGTAAGTAATGAATAAACAGGATACAGTAATCATTTCAACTCGACAGCCGCAAGCAAAATCATTCAAGACCTGTGTGTGTAATATTTCACTACTTGCATTCTTTCCAAGTTAAGCATATATGTAACATTTTTTTGTAAAAAAAAAAAAAAAAAAAACTTTATTCCAGATTAAATAGATGGATGAATAAAGCAGCAGTTCAACATTCAGCTGTATGAATGACCATATTCATTAGATCACTGTTGCAGTCATCTATATTTTATGTGACTAATCATTATAAGAATCAGATGTCCAGCTAGTATCCAGTGCTTTAGGACACCTTCCTCGTGCCCATATGCCCAGCATAAAAGTAGAAGTACAGGCAGCAAAAATAAGAACTTTTTTGTCATTGAAGCTACCAGTAAGGCGCTTGTATCTCCAGTTGGCTAAACATCGAGAAACTGGGCAAATAAGTACCCCCCTGGGGACTACTACCAATTTTATGGTGAGAAGTGATGCTGTTTTATGTCTAATGTCTTTGAGAAAAGGGAGGTGTTTATGTGAGTGTCAGCTTATATAGACTGCCACAGCTTTAATTTTCTGTTTAGGTAAGGAACAATGTGTCCGCTCATGCTTAATCTGTCAGTCTTAATAACTGAAAGCTTAAGAGTTATCTTAGTTCTCTTAAATAAGAGCCAGTGGTTAACAGCACTTGCCAGACCCACTCTGGAGGGTGCGGGTTCCTCAGACATTTCCCCTCTGGACATTGAGAAAAAGAAGCTAGTTAGAAAGATTTCTTCTAAGCCCATCTGTAACTATCACTCTTCCTGAACTGTCAGTGTTTGACTCCACTCTGGCCATGTCTAAACTCATACCATTTGTCTGGCTGTTGTTGACCCCTTTGTGCTACTCTTTAAGAAGCCATTAAGAGTCAGGAGATTAGCAAGTCCTCTAGAATCAGTTGTATGGGTAAAGTAGAACTGCATTTGACAGATTTAGAGGAAGATAGACATTCCGCATATTGTTAGTACTATGGATGTGCTTAGCACCCTGGGAGAGGACCAGATGTCTACTCTGACATCTTACGAGATACCCAAGAAAAAAAAAAATCGCAGAAGTCAGTATACTTCTGTTACCTCTACTTCAGCTTCTGAGTGAACGCAGGATGAATGTTTTTTTTGCAGAAGGGTTGTTTAAGGCCTTTCAGTCTTCCTCTTCAATCTACATATACTCTAAAAGAGAACTCCTTCAGGTGCAGACTCAGATTCTGATACAGAGGAGGGTAGCTTAGATTATGTTTTCCAGGTCTCTTCACCTGAAACCTTGAAATTGGAATCTGAATAGTATTTCTTCAAATCCCCCTGTAAAACCAGTTATCCTTCTCAGATATGCTGTTGGAAGAATGAAAGACTTAACTGAGACTGAGAGCCAAAAGAGATTGAAAATCTCAACAAATGTGCCTTGCCGTATTGCAGGTAAGCATCCTCCAAACTCGTGGCTCTCTCCAGTTATTCCAGCTCTTCAGAATGCCTTTAAAGCAGTCAGTTCTTCCTTCAGTAACCAGACTCATGCTCAAAGGAAATCGGACAAACTTTATAAGGCACCTCAATCTCATAAGTACCTTTTCCCTAACAGCAAACCTTGATCCTTCAGCTCTTTCTTTTCAAAAAAAGCTAGCTCTAAGCAGTCTGACTACTTCCAATCCTATTCCCCCTGATAAGGATGGGGTAGGACTTTCGACCCCTTTGGAATGAAGGTGTTCACCTCTTCTGCTTTAGCTTTCAGAACTGTTAGTTGCCAGGCTTGTACGTCACAATTCCCTTTAGCTTCATTGGCAGACATGAAAATTGCTATGGCTGACCTACCTAATTCGGAAGCTAAATCTTCCTTACTCTCTCTACTTTCCTCTGTCACCCAACTTCAGACACTCATAATACTGCTCCAGGGCTGCATCTGCTGGCGTAGTCATACGAATGTTTGCTTAATTACATACCCAAAAACTACCTGAAGATATAAAATCTGAGATCTTTAATGTTTCTCTGGATAGAGGTTTTGTTTGGCTCTTCTGCAGATGTTCTGAAGCGGTTTGATGAAAGAAGGGAAATTGATTCAAGTAGTAGAGCAATTTTTTCAGTCCCTCATTCTTAAATGCAGCAGGAATAAAAAAAAAAAAAAAAAGGCAACACTTTAAAAAAAAAAAAAAAAAAAACAGTGGCAGCGTAGTTCAAAGAAAAAGGGAGGAGCTCCTGAAGCCCAATTTGTGCAAGATAAAATAACAGGCTAAGCCCACTCTTCCCAGCCTTTCCTTTACTTTTCCTCTTCCCCTTCCTAGAAACATTTTCAGTTTTTCATAGAATCTATTTTGCCAACAGTTTATTACTTATTCTTGGGTAGTAGGAATTATTCAGAACCGGTGTAGATGGCAGTGGGATTCCTCTTCCCCCACACTTAGGAATTCTGTCCCTTTCTCAAAATTAAATCCAGCTATTTCTATCATTGCCCAAACATTTTCTTGGGGAATAATAGAATCTGTACCAGGAAGTCAGAAAGCTGAAAGCTTTTTCTAGGTATTTCTGATGCCCAAGAAGGAGAGAACCTGCAGACCTATTTTGGCCAAGGTCTCTTCTAAATCTCCATGCCAAGATTCTTAAACTCAGAATGCTAACTGTGTGCAGTCCATCTTTCCCTGAGCCCTCCTTTCATGTCTTAGTGATTGGAACTAAGGGTTGCTTACCACGGTCATATTCCTATTCACAGAAACTTAAGATGCATTTTAAAATTTTCTGTTTCGGGTTCGAATTTTTAGTTTTCCTCTTTGCATTTTAGTCTGTCGACAACACCAAGGGGTTTTCACAACGTGTCTAACACCAGTAATTGTCTTTTGCAGGTTACAAGGCATCCACAGTTTTCCCCTACTTGGACAATTTTTTTTTATATTTGCCAGCTATATTCAAAGTTTTGAAGAATCTCTGTTCATCAAAAATCAGTTTGTGAATCTAGGCTTTCTGCTTAGTCTGGAAAAGTATGTCTTCCTCACAGAATGACCTTTCCATGATATGTGTTAGGAATGTCACAAATAACTTTCTTCTTTGAGATTAATCTTTTATAAAGAGCAGTTCCTTCAGATGTCCTTCAAGAATGCAACTGCAGTCCTGACATATGGGTTGTCCTGCCTCAGGCAGCCCTTCGGTCGGCTGGATTCCAGTCTGGGTCCGGCGTCGGCTGATGTCGCCTCCTGCCCGACGTCAGAGCGGCTGGGGTATAAAGGCATCAGCCGACGCCATCTTCTTCAGTCTTTCTTGCCGCGCAGTGCCCGAAGCAGAAGCAGTTCGCTAGTGCCGGTCGGTCAGCTCCTGTGTTTTCAGTTACCGAAGTCATTTAAAAAGCTAAGTACCCCGTTGGGGAACATTTTTTCTTGCCTCAGCCGATGTCAGAACAAATTGAGAAAGTTAATAATTGTTTGTCTTGTGGTAAACAAGTACCTCATAAGGACTTCCATTCTTACTGCCTCCCTTGCCTGGGCCCAGACCACGACGTCTCGGCCTGTGCTTGCTTTAATAAGCGACAGCACAAATTACCAAGAAACGAAAGGACTGGGACCGACACCCTCGGCCCGCATCTTCCACCGATACTATGCCTAAGCCCTCCGCGAGTGCTTCGGTCCCTTCGGAAGCAATTATTCAACCGCTCCAGGCCGACGACACCGCGTTAACACGCTCTTCGGTCTCGGAGACTACACCGGTTGTTGATTTTCCTCCAGAAACCGAAGTTCTCGATCTACCCGACACCATTCCTGTGGACAAGGTTACCCCTGCACGTGGGGCAGCTAGGCCTCCTGTATCCATGTCCATCAAGGCCTTTGCACGTGCTAAGGCCGCCAGCCAGGCCAAGGCCCACCCTAAACCTACCTCACAGGCCCCTTCTTCTGATAGACAGATCATGTCTCTTGCTGCAGATCTAATCTCTCTTATCAGGGGGTCTCAGCCCCACCCAGACAGAGGTTCTCAGCCACCTGCAGAAAAAAGGCCTAGAACTGAGCAGGCAGACAACCTCTCTTCAGATGAAGCCTCTGGGGATTCAGAGCATTCAGATACCTAAGAAGAATCCTTCCAGGCATATGAGGACTCTGATGCTGAGGAATCAATTCCCTCTGCCTCTCCTCCGGAGGATTTTTCTTTCTGTGAAGTCCTCCACTCCATGAGGGAACATTTTAAGTGGCAGGGTCAGGAATTTTCTGATTCTAGGAAAAGGCTTCGTACCTTCCTCAAGTTACCCCAGCACAGACCTTTGGCTATCCCTCCAGTTTTGGATGTCCTGGATGACGTATTCTCAGACTCCAGTGCTTCCCCTGATTCTCTCCCTCCTGCTCCTGTCAAGCCAGACAGATATTACAGGGTCCCTGACACTCACAAGTATCTCTTTAAGGCCCACTCTGTGGATCTAGAAACTATTTCACAGGGCCCCAAAGGAGTGGCTTCCTCCTCAGCCAAAAAT
Source organism: Protopterus annectens (assembly GCF_019279795.1). Lineage (NCBI taxonomy): Eukaryota > Metazoa > Chordata > Ceratodontiformes > Protopteridae > Protopterus > Protopterus annectens. The sequence goes on from NC_056735.1 coordinate 362,866,226, forward strand.
CCACTACCAGCTGACAGGGAAGCAAGGTCCCTGGAGAGATGGGGTAAAAAAATTTTATACCTCTACCACCCTTGCCATGAGGTCACTTAACTGCCTTTTTCATATGTTTCAGTACCAGGATTATTTACTGGATGATTTGCAGAAAAAGCTAGCCTCTTTTGAGCCTATAGATAGAAAGGCATTGCAGGATTTGGTTCATAATTCTCAGCAGGTTAGCAACCATTTTCTTCAGTGTGGTTATGATGCATTGGAGGCTTCATGTAGGGCAGCTATGACAGGGGCTGTTATCCGTAGACATGCTTGGTTGAAAGAGCAGCCACTGCCGGATCATGTTAAAGTAAAGCTCCTGGACGCACCTCTGGATAAACAGAAGCTTTTTGGTGTAATGCTCAGGATGTGTTGAAGTCTATTGAGGAGAAGGCAAAATCAGTACAGACAGTAAAGGATTTCCTCCAGGTTCAGCCACCCAGATTCAGCAGGAATTGGCCTTCAAAGAATTGGTCCTTTCCAGACTCAGACAAGTTTCAAAGGGGAAAGAACAGGCGTGCACGAGGTAGAGGGCAATACCGAGGCTCCTACAGGGGCCGCCAATGGCAACCTCAAAATCAGAGAAGTGGCACAGGTAGTTCACCTGCACCACAGGGACAATCACAATGACTTACCTTTCACTCCGCCTACCAAGGCTCAAAGAGAAGCACCTCTAGGCGGAAAATTATCTCTATTCTCAAGAAACTGGCACATTATAACAAAGGACAATTGGATTCTGGACATAATAGACAGAGGTTACAGGTTCCACTTCCATACTTTACCAACAGGACAAGGCATGCCAAACCTGCCACAAAATCAAAGGGCAGAGGCACTCAGAGAAGTCTCAAAGCTGTTACAAATAAAAGCAATAGAGAAGGTCCCTCCTCAGGAACAAGGCCAGGGACTTTACTCAAGACTGTTCCTTGTTCCAAGAAAAGAAAAGCAATGGAGGCCTATTTTGGACTTGTCCGTTCTAAATACCTTTCTCATGGTGCCAAAATTCAAGATGCTGACGTTACAGCAACTTCTTCCCATGCTGGGCAAGGGGTCTTGGCTGGTTACTCTGGACCTCAAGGAGGCATACCTGCATGTCCCTATCAGACACAGTTGCAGAAGATGCCTCAGATTTCTTGCAGGAACACAGCACTATCAATTCTCAGCATTGCCGTTTGGCTTATCTACTGCGCCCAGAGTATTCACGAAATGCCTGGCATCAGTAGTGGCACATTGCAGACTCCAGGGGATACAAATATACCCTTACCTGGACGACTGCCTCATACAAGCAGACAGCAAACAAACCTTGATAAAACACTTGGATTATGTCATTCATTTGCTGCAGGCTTTGGGATACACAGTCAACATTCAAAAATCAAGATTACTGCCGTCCCAAGAGATTATTTTTCTAGGAGCAAAGCTGAACACACAGCTACAAATGGCCTTCCTCACAGAGGAGAAACAAGAGCATTTAACAGATTACTTCAAAAGCCTAGCAAAACTAACCCACCTGACCGCAAGGAAAACCCTGCAGGCCCTGGGGTTCATGGCATCTTGCATTCTTCTAATCCCTCTGGCAAGACTACACATGAGAAAACTGCAATGGTACCTAAAAAGCTTGTGGTCTCAACACAGCCACAACCTGGAAGACATAGTACCACTCATACCATGCCTGCAAAGGGAATTATTGTGGTGGGCTCAAGCAAGTCACTTAAACGAAGGCATGCCTTTCAACAAAGCTCCAACAAGTCAAACTATTACAACAGACGCCTCAGACCATGGATGGGGGGCGCACATGGCCGGCAGATGCATTCAAGGGCAATGGACTCCCATGGAAATGCATCAGCACATAAATCAAAAAGAGATGTTGGCAGTGATACATGCAATAGAAGCCTTTGGAAAATCTCTTCAGCAAGGTCATCTGCTAATAAGGACAGACAACACCACTGTCATGTGGTACATAAACAAACAAGGGGGCACTCATTCCTACCCCCTCTGCAGACTAACAATGACTCTTTGGGAAAAGTCCCTGAAACTGAACATCTGCTTGCAATCCCAGTTTGTTCCAGGCAAGGACAATGTTCTGGCAGACGGGTTGAGCAGAAATTTCTTGGATCCACACGAATGGATGCTACACCCACGCATATTCTCACAAATAACTGCATGGGGAAGACCATTCATAGACCTCTTTGCATCTCATCTCAATCATCATCTGGAAAGGTTTTGCACAAGGATACACCATCCTCTAGCCTGGAGAACGGATGCTCTTTCCTTCAGCTGGAATGCTTTAACAATTTATGCATTCCCTCCTCTACCTTTACTCACCAAGGTGTTACTGAAGATCAAGGCAGAACAACCAAGAGGAATCTTGATAGCTCCAGACTGGCCAAGGCAACACTGGTATCCACTGCTACTGAGCATAACTCACACCAAACCGTGGCCCTTGCCTCTATGGCCTCAGCTCCTGACTCAACACAATTACAAGACTGTTCATCAGAACCTGCAAACCTTAAAGCTGACAGCTTGGAGAGTTCCATGACTGGGACCCATGACTCCCTCTCCAAAATAGTTCAGGAAATTTTGCTGGAGGCACGCAGACCTTATACCAGAAAAACCTATTCGGTCAAATGGAAGAGATTCATCATCTGGAATGTCAACAAGGGCCAGGATGCATCACTGATGAACATACCTCGGATATTAGAATACTTGGCAGAAATGTTTCACAGTGGCCTCTCATACTCTTCCATCAAAATCCACGCTTCAGCTATCTCAGCACATTACAACTGTGATCCACCTGTGTTTTCGCATCCCTTGCTAAGACAGTTTCTAAGGGGTATAAAGAATATCAAACCTCCAAGGAAACAACCAATTCCTGCATGGGAAATTACATCTTGGAAAAATTAACTCTTCCTCCCTTTGAACCAGCAGCATCTTCAGAAATGCAGTTTCTCTCTGGGAAAACGGTTTTCCTGTTGGCAGTCACCTCAGCAAGAAGAGTCTCAGAGATACAGGCCCTCATGGCAGTTCCTCATTTTCTCATCTTTCATCAGGACAGAGTTTCCCTTAGGACCAATCCTTCCTTCATGCCTAAGGTGATATCCAGAGTGTCTCTAAACCAAGCAATTCACCTGCCTACTTTCTTTCCTAACCCTCAAAACAAAGGGGAGAAGCTGTTGCATACTTTAGACATTCACAGACAACTACGCTACTACTTGAGCAGAACAAAGTCTACCAGGAAGTCTGACCAACTGTTTGTAGCCTATGCTGCTGGGGCACAAGGAAAGGCAGTCACCAAACAAACTATCTCAAAATGGATTGGACACTGCATCAGATTCTGTTACTCCTTCCATGGAAAGAGTGTGCCAGCTAATATTAGACCACACTCCACCAGAGCTATGGCCACATCCACAGCCTTTCTAAGAGGAGTGGCTACAAAAGATATTCTAGAGGCTGCTACATGGAGCTCCGTGCATACATTTACCAAACACTACAACCTGCCATTATACTCCAGATCCAGAGCAGGCTTTGCTTCGGCAGTCCTGCAGGGCCTTCTAGCTACACCATTTCTTGCTTAGTCCTATCACCCCCAGCTTGGCTATGGTATTCAACCCGTATGTCAGGACTGCAGTTGCATTCTTGAAGGACATAGTACAGTTTTGTACCTACCATAAATGTAGATGTCCGATAGATATGCAACTGCAGTCAGGTTTTCCCTCCCTCCTACCCCTCTGTTTTTTCCCTTGGGTCCATTCCCCCCTTTCCTATAAGCTGGGGATATCTGTTATGGTGTATCTGTTTATTACTGTTGTGCATGTCTGGATTTTTTGTTTATCCATTCACAAAATTTAGCCTTCCTTGGAGGGCACCTGGCATCTGGGGCAAGAAACACTGAAGAAGATGGCGTCGGCTGATGCCTTTATACCCCAGCCGCTCTGACGTCGGGGAGGAGGCGACATCAGCCGACGCCGGACCCAGACTTTGGAATCCGGCCGACCGAAGGGCTGCCTGAGGCAGGACAACCCATATGTCAGTACTGCAGTTGCATATCTATCGGACATCTACATTTATGGTAGGTACAAAACTGTAATTTTTCTGTACAACCTATGCCAACAGCAAGGGAATTTCTCAGAATTTTAGGTTGCACGACTTCCACAATTCTGCACATAAGAAAAATTCAGTAGTTTCTCAAATCAGTTTGGACTCTGTACCAATACCCTTCGTCTTTCCAAATCCTTTTTCTCAACTCTGTTGAGGGGAGTTCACGGTGGATAGGCCGAATGACAATCTCTGCGTTCAGATGTCCCTTTCAGTCCCTATTTAGTCTGTAACTGTAGATACTTCAGACTTTTCTTGAGGGATTGTATCCAAAGGATTCAATGGGTAGGGCCTGAAGAATTATCATTTCCGCTAGAAGTACATAAACGTCTAGTAGATGGCATTAGTGAATGCTTTGAAAGCCTTAAATCATGTGTGCACTCCAGGACCTCTTTTAGTAACTGCTGGCAGTGCTACCATCATTTAGTACATACGCAAGGAGGTTTCAGATCAAACCTTCTATGCAGACTAGCTGTAATAGCCTGGGAGCTAGAAAATCTATTCAGTCTCTTTCTTCATGCTGCTTTCATTCAGTCAGAGCACTGTATTGCTAGATGCCCCTGTTCAGCATGATGTCTTATTTGGGTCTAAGGCTGAGGAGGTTATTAAAAAGATGGAAGAAAAAGCCAAGTCTATGCAGACTGTAAAAGATTTCTTGCAAGTTCAGCCTCCTAGATTTTCGAGAAATTGGCCCTCCAAAAATTGGTCTTTTCCCACCTCTGACAGGCCTCAAAGGGGAAGATATAGACGCTCCAGAGGTAGGGCGCAGGCTCAGGCCTCCTACAGATCTAGACAGTGGACTGCTTCTTCACCTAGAAGGGGAGAAGACAGATCTCAAACCCAAAGAAAGCAGACTCAATGACTCCCTCCGTTGGGCTTCAGGTCCTCCTTTCCTGGATGCCCCTCTCGGAGGAAAACTTTCTCTTTTGTACCAAAATTGGACTCACATTACCCAGGACAAATGGGTGTTAGACGTGATTTTGAAAGGTTACAGATTCCACTTTCACACTCTGCCAAGGCCTTCAGGCTGGCCAGATCTGCCAAAACATCAATGGTCAGAGGCCTTAAATCAAGTGGACGCCTTATTAGCCTTAAGGGCCATAGAACCTGTTCCACCTCTAGAGGTGGGGAAAGGTTTTTATTCAAGACTTTTTCTGGTCCCAATAAAACAAAACTCCTGGAGACCTATTCTGGACCTCTCAGTATTGAACACCTTTTTGGAAATTCCAAAATTCAAGATGCTTACACTTCAACAACTTCTTCCAATGCTCGCACAAGATTCTTGGATGGTAACATTGGACTTAACAGGCTTACTTACACGTCCCCATAAGGCAACATTGCAGAAAGTACCTCAGATTCAAGGCAGGCTCGAGACACTTCCAATTCTCTGTACTGCCATTTGGCTTATCTACTGTGCCCAGAGTTTTTACCAAATGCCTGGCTCCAGTAATAGCTTACTGCAGGCTTCAGGGGAATCAGATTTACCCCTATCTGGACGACTGTCTAATTCAGGCAGACAGCAAAGACCTTCTACTTCAACGTCTGCATTTTGTTCAACGTCTTCTCCTACTACTGGGATTCTCAGTGAACATAAAAAAGTCACATTTGATTCCTTCTCAACGAATTATCTTCTTGGGAGCTCTTTTGGACACAAGTTTACAGAAAGCCTTCCTCACTCCAGAAAAACAGTTACAGCTGGCTTCAATCTTCAAGACATTGGCAGCATTAACTCAGCTCACTGCAAGGAAATTCCTGCAGGCTCTGGGCTACATGGCCTCTTGCATCCTGTTGATTCCAAATGCGAGGCTTCACATGAGGAAACTTCAATGGTACCTAAAGAGTGTATGGTCTCAACATTGCCACAGTCTGGATACAATGATTCCACTGATTCCCTGCCTCCAGAAGGAATTCCTTTGGTGGTCCAGGGCATGTGTTTTGAACGAAGGCAAGCCCTTTCGTCTGCCTCAACCTACTCAGACCATAACCACGGACGCCTCGGATTA
>NC_056735.1:362877344-363092758 GCF_019279795.1 Protopterus annectens
CGAGGGCCCTAAGGCCATTTTTTCAAAATGTGCTGAGTGTGGTCATAAGCTGTCCCCAGCGGATGGCCACACTCGGTGCGTTCTCTGCCTGGGGGAAGCCCACTTAATATCGGGCTACCAGATTTGTGCGGCCTTTAACCCCCGGGCTCTGAGGTACAGGAGGAACAAGCTAATCCTGGCGGGACTCTTGCCCCCGGATTCTTCTTCCTCCTCTCCCTCAGTGGCGCCAGTTGTGGCTGCGACTGCCCAGCCTTCAGCTCCCCCTCCCCTGGCTGGGACTCAACCTCCCGCTCTTTCCCAGGAGAGGGGACTCCTCTAAGAAAGAGAAGAGGCATAGAGAGAAGGAAAAGGAGAGGGATAGGCACAAGAGCCATAAGCGGCGGGCCGAGTCAGCCCCTTCGGCTCCGCCGGCTAAATTGATTTGTTCCCCCGCGAGGGTTTCCAGGTCTTCCCCCTCGGCTCCGTTCCTCGTGCTTCTCTCCGGAGCCGGAGGAGGTGGCCCGGTCACCTTCAAGGTAGTCTAGGCGGCCTTCCCGGCCTGCCTCGACTACTTCTTCTAGGTCTACCAGGAGTTGGTCCGACGCAGATATGGACCAGATGACGCGTCGATTCCTGCAGGCCCAGATGCAGATGGGAGTGCTCCTGCCCCCCTCCAGGAGGGAGCTCGGCCCCTTTCTTTGCACCCATTGCTCCTTCTCCGATCCACTATCTGGTTTCGAAGCCGTCTGATCCGAGTCATCTCGGAGCTGGGGAGTCGACGCTGATAGTAGTTGCTACTTCTCTGGCCTTACCTTCGAGTTTATCGGGTCATCTTTTGGATCCGAGCTCTCGGGGCCGAGAGCCGAGCTTCGGATCCGCAAGGGTGAGTGTGTCTTGGGCTCCATTGCTTGGGCTCCATTGCTGTCTGAGCACACTTCCCTTTCGGGTCCAATCGCTTCGGCTCCGACACCGGTCCTCACATCGGAGCCGAGGGGACTACTCTCGGAGCCAGGGGAGAGTGGTTCACCTTCGGCTTTCGACGTGGTGGAGACGGTGCTGTCGAGGAGTTCGAAGTCCCCGGTCTGTGCTACGGATCCACCCTTCACTCCCTCGCATATGGGCCTGTCTTCCATTGTCCGGCCCCAGGGACAGCCTGCGTCTGCCCCCCAGTTAGTTCCCGTAGAGGAACAGGACCCCGTTGGTGAGCCCTCCTCACAGTCCCGCCGAGGAGGTCCCTCACAAACGAAAGTGTAAGAGGAGGTACTTGGACTCCCCCCCCCCCCCCCACGAGTCCCTCAAGGAGAACATGGACTTAGAAGAAGGGGAAGGTTCCCCTAGGTCACCCCCTAGGACGGGTTACGCACCTTGTCACTCCATGTAATAGCACTTCTACAGTCCCCAGCCCCACCCGCAGAATTAGTCCTGAGAGCCCTAGGATCCATGGCGGCAGCCTTTAGCCTTTCACCTCTTGCTCGGCTGCACATGAGAGTCCTTCAATGGACCCTTCAGGTCCAATGGTCCCTCCTCCTACACCCATTGGATTCACCGATTCCCCTAAGCAGGGTTTGCAGGAACTCTCTCCTTTGGTGGCTTCATTCCGAGAGCTTCGGGAAAGGAAACTGTTCGTGATGCCTCAACCCCAAACCACGCTGACCACGGACGCTTCTTGCCTCGGGTGGGGGGGGGGGGCATTGCATGGGCAGAACCGTCCAAGGCACGAGGACCACTGTAGAGACCGTTCTGCATATCAGTGTTCTGGAGATGAGGGCGGTGCTTTTAGCGTTGCAAGCCCTTCCGGACCTCCTTCTTCCGGGGACTATTGCAATTCAGACAGACAACATGGTGGTGGTCTGGTACATCAACAAACAGGGAGGAACCAGAGTTTTGGAATGGGCGATTTCCACCAACCGCTTTCTAATAGCAGCGCACATTCCGGGTCAGTCCAACATTCTAGCGGGCAAGCTGAGTCGTTCTATCCCCACACCTTACGAGTGGTCTCTAAACCCCTTAATAGCGAAACAGATCTTCCTCAGATGGGGTCAGCCTTGCTGTGATCTCTTCACGTCTCCTTCAAATGCAAAATGCAGCAAATTTTTCTCTATAATTTCCCCCACCAGGGTAGAGTCCCAGAGACGCTCTGGTTCATGCTTGGCCACCCGGTCTTCTTATCCTCCTCTTCCGCTAATGACGAAATTTCTGCAGATAGCTCGTCGGTTGGGGAGCAGAATAATCCTCAAAGCCTCATTCTGGCCTCATCAGATCTGGTTCCCGTATCTGCGGTCTCACATCATAGCTCCTCCTTGGGTCTTGGATCCCATTCCGAATCTGATCTCTCATCCTTCGGGATTGCAAACTCCGAACCTGGACGACTTCAAGCTCATGGCTTAGTTGATCCAATTCCATTAATGGCTAGGACTCCCGGTATCTCGTCTTCCGTAAAATCTATTCTGGTAGCAGCACATAAACCCTCTACCAGGAAGATATACAAGAGTAAATGGAAGCGTTTTTTCCATCTGGGCCAAACATAGGACTGTTTACGGCTCCCATTCCAGCAGTTCTTGAATTTCTGTCCCACATTTTCCATCAAGGGGCCAGTTCTTCTACTGTGAAGGTTCAGATGGCTGCCATTTCTCATTTCCACATCGGGGACAACCTTGGACCCTTAGCTTCCGCTAAGATATGCAAGACCTTTTTGAAAGGTACCTTTCTGTTTAGACCTCTAGTCAAGAACGCGGTTCCCCCATGGGACTTGACTTTAGTTCTTCGGGCTCTAACTGGTCCACCCTTTGAACCTGCAGCTTCCGTTGACTTAAAATTCTTATCTTGGAAAACTGCCTTCTTGATTGCAATTACCTCAGCTAGAAGGGTATCTGAACTTCAAGCCCTTTGTACAAAACCCCCATACCTGGTCTTCCATAAGGACAGAGCATCTCTCAGGACTAATCCTTCATTCTTGCCTAAAGTGGCCTCCGAGGCCAATATCAATCAAACCATCAATTTGCCTGTTTTCTTTCCCAGCTTTCAAAACAAAGGGGAATACAGACTGCACTTGTTGGCTGTGCATAGACAACTGCGATTTTACTTGCACAGGACAGCTGCTTCTCGCAAATCGGAGCAGCTTTTCGTGTCTTTCGCTAAGCTGTCCTTAGGCAAGCCAGTTACGAAAGTTACCTTAGCTAGATGGATATCCCACTGCATCTTACATGCGTTTATAGCTTCAGGTCAGCCAGAACCCTCGGGGGTTCATGCTCACTCTACCCGTTCTATGGCTACCTCTGCAGCATTTTGGTCGAGTTCCCTTAGATGACATCTGTTCAGTGGCTACTTGGGCCTCTTCTCATACCTTCATTTCTCATTATAAGCTGGATCTGATATCCAGAGGTAGGGCAGCCTTTGGCTCCGCAGTGCTCCGGAATATCCTTCCTTGAGGACCTCCCAGGTTTTTGGTAGCTGGGGATTCTGTCCCACAGGTTGCTGATCAAATGAAGTTAACTACTTCAGATAAAGAAGTTATGTACTCAGCATAACGTTCCCTCTTAGTAGGTAACTTCATTTGTCAGCAGCCAACCCCCCCCCCCCCTTCCCCTAGCCTGTTTCGTGGTCATATTCATAACTGAATGTTTTCCTCCTTTTACGCATCAGGTTAGCGTTTCCCTTTCAAGTATGTTTGACTGTTGGTTGATAAATTGGCAAACTTGATCTGAGGACAGGAGGGAGGTAGCAGGGTATTATGGGTAGGGGGGAGGAGCTGAGAGCCCGGATTATTAGCTTGGAAAGCTGCTGGCTTGGATCCAGGTCAGATCAGATACCCACAGGTTGCTGACAAATGAAGTTACCTACTCAGATGGAACGTTATGGTGAGAACATAACTTCTTTTTCCTGTTGCTTCTTCCTAACCAAAAATGGCAGCTCGTTTAAATTAGAGGGCTGCCGTTGCCAGTTTGTTAGAGGGTCATCTTCTCCCTTCCCCCTCTCTTTTGAGCTAGGCAGCTTCGTTTTCACTTACAGAACTGCAACCCCTTCCCCTTCTGTTGTAATTGTTATGGTTATTTTTTCTTTTTCTAAAAAATAAAATAAATGTTTTATTTATATATATATATATATTTGTGTGTGTGTGTGTATATATAGATAGATATGGCTAGATATATAGATATATAGTGTATAGTTATAGCTTTCATTTGTCTACTAGACTGGTGAGTAGTTTTACACTTTCTTATACTTGTCTGTTATTTATGTCCAAGGAACATAAGGAAACCAAAACCCTCTGGATTTAAAAAGCATATGAAATGTAACCAGAAAATGTCCATCATGGATGGACATGCTGTTTTGTGCATACTGTCTAGGAGCTTTGCATCTGCAAGAATACTGTTCTGCTTGCCACTCTTTTCGTTCTAGAGAGCTGCTTGAAAGGAAGAACAAGCTTTATAATAAGAGGTTTATTGAAGTCTCCCTTCACTGAAGTGTTAGAAGAAGGTCAGGGCTCTTCAAAATTGACAGTCTCCTTCATCAAAGTCTGACAGATCTGGAAAACAGTCATCTCCTTCTGGCCAGTCGGAGCCAGCAAAAAAAGCTGACCAAAGTTGCATCTCCAGACCTGAAGATTGCTGGGCCCGCAAAATCTCCCTCATTAGCTCCTTCAGTAGCAGTTCCGATAGTTTGAATTATGGAGCTGGTCCCCAGAATTGGTATTGGTCTCCCCTATTTTAAGGTCACCTTTACTACAATTGGTAGGATCTCCTGCCCCCTCCTCTCGGTCCTCTGGGAGTCTTTCTGATGATGACGTGGATGGGGTTTTGCGCAGACTCTTCAGGATACCAGTGCTGGCCAAACTGCTATTGGCTTCAACCCTGAGGGATTTGGAACTGGTCAGGACCTCCACTTTGACATCCGTGCTGACCTGGGACCTCAGAGCGGGAATGTCTGGAACGTATCGTAGTGGAACCCTCTGTGCCAAGACCCATTCCGGGATCTTCAGGCCTAACATCTGCTCCGACATTCTCAGTTCCTTCTGAACTAGAGGGGTCTAGAAGCCGAAGCTGTCCTGTCTGGTCTGGGGAGGAGAGTCTGATCGGACATTTGTCGGATCTGAACTTGCCTCTTGGGGCTTCTGCACAGGTGAGCTCAGCTTTTACATCAGCCATCAGAGCCAGTCTCTTTGATTCCGGGGATGCCTTCTAGCTCTTTGGAGCCAGAGGTGACATCTGATCAGGGGATGGGTGCTTTCAAGGTGGTGAGAGTGCTGTCTCCATAGACAGCTCCACTGTTGGGTCCTGACATTCTTCCCCCAAAGGCACCGGCATCTGTCTCTGCACCACACAATCAACAGACGTGCAGAGACCCTAGGCCTCGGGATGCCCCATCGGGTGAACCCCTCTCTTCCGAAACCTGACCATAATACCCTTCTGAAAAGGTTCCTCGTAAGAGATTCTGCAAGAGGAAGCATTTAGACTCCACCGAGGAGTCTGTCACTTCGGACACAGACCTTGATGACTCAGAAGGGTCCCTATGGTTGCCCTCTGAGGATGTCTCCTTTGCTGACATCCTAGAAATCCTTAGAGAGGTGGCTGGAAGCCTATCAACCCGTCTGAGGAGGAGTCTGTATACTTGAAGTCTTTTGGATCTCCTCCTTCTGCCACTTGGATATCTCCGCCTTTCGACGAGCTCGTGGAATTAGTCGAAAGGCGTGGGAGTCTCCAGACTCAGTGGAACTTGTTCCTCAGAGGCCAAACAGATTTATTACAGAACCTACCAACACTGAGTTTCTTACTAAGGGTGTCCCAATGGATGGTATGGTGGTGGTGGCAGCAGCCACCAAAAAGAAACTTTGAGACATCCTCGTCTGTCCATCCACAGAACAAGGAGTCTCGTACGATGGACAGATATGGAAAGCGCATGTTCTCTTCAGTGACATTTGCACTTGGGTCACTGAATTTTCTAATGCACTTTACTAGGCTACAAAGAGATGATCTAACGGAGCTAGGAGATACTCTACAAGGTTCAGTAGCTGCAGGGGTTTCAGACAATGTATCCTCTCAGCTCTCCACCTTAAACTCTGTGGTTAACTCCTCCATGAGGCTTATTTCTTACGCAGCAGATGGAGCAAGCAGGGCAGCAGGTTCAGAAATTTCCCTGAGGAGACATTCCTGGATACGCGTATGTGACTTTGTGGAACCCTTTAAGTCTACCTTTGTTAATGCCCCCTTCGATGGCTCGTCCCTCTTCGGGCCAGAAGTTAAGGACACACTCACCAGGTGTGAGCAAGAAGGGAAAACTGTTTCTGCCATCGGAGTCCATTTTTCCCTACCTCCTAGAACTTGCCCAAAAGGTCAAAAGGGAGGAAAGATGTCATTCTGAAAATCCAAAAGTTTTTCAGGACAAATGTGGTGAGTCTTCCCCCAGGGGCTGAGGGGAAAGTAGTAACGGGAGATGCTGTCCATGCAGCAGAGGGGGTCTGCAAAATCAGAGCAGCTTTCCTGAAGGGAGGACTGTCTCTCCATCTCTGGAGGCAGTCGGGGGGGTCCCTTATCTTTGTACGAAGAAGCCTGCTGGAAGTAAAAGACAAGTGGGTACAAAGTATCATATCCAGAGGCTACGCTGTACCCTTCTCCCTTCTTGTCCCAAACGTAAAGAACACCCCAGGTGTTCCACCCAGTCAGAGGGCACAGGCATATTCAAAAGTTGCTGGACACGAGAGTTGTCCAAAGAGTCCCCATAGACAAAATAGGATCCAAAACTTACTCAAGGTTCTTTTTAGTGCTAAAGAGAATAGGGGGACTTGAGGCCTATTTTGGACCACAGCAGATTAAATGAATCAGTAAAAAAGACAAAGTTCCGGATGGTAGCACTGCAATCGATTTTTCCCTTTCTGGAAAAAGGCAATTGGATGTGTTCTGTAGACCTTCAGGATGTGTAGATGTGTACTACCACATAAAAATGGAGAGGCCATCCAGGAGTCATCTGCGCTTTCGACTGGATGCCAGTCATTACCAGTTTCGAGCCTTGCCCTTTGGTTTCACTACAGCCCCCGAGAGTATTCAGTTGTATGGCAGTGGTCACAGCTCACTTGAGACGTCTGCCATTCCGAGTGTTTCCCTATCTAGACATCTGGCTCCTAACCACCACCACCAGCAAGCATCTGCTATAAAAGAGAGAGACACCACATTACTTCTCTTATTAAAAGTCTGCCTTGTTGCCATTTTAACATATCATTTTTATAGGGACAGATCTAGACACAAAAAAATGATGGCAGAACTTCCTACAGAGAGTTTTAGTTCTGCGACATCTTCTTAAACCTTCTTTCCAAAAAAGGAGTACAGGCAAGAACAGTTCTGAAAGTCTTGGGGAACTATGGTAGCAGTGATAAACTTGGTTCCATTAGCACGCATGCACATGAAAATCCTGCAATGGCTACTGTCCACTCACTGGTCATTGCAGGACTTACCCATGCCTCACCAAATTCTGATGAGTCCTGCAAAAAAGACCTTTGCTGGTGGCTTCATTCCACTCTGTGTCAACAGGTCGACCCTTTGTACTTCCACATCCTTTAGACACAGTAACCACGAACACCTCCCAGATAGAGTGGGGGGGCATTATCTGGGAAGGACAGTCCAAGGCACTTGGCAGGATCATGAGCCCCATTTGCACATCAATATCCTAGAGATGAGAGGTGTGCTTTTGGCATTGCAGGCACTTCAAGACTCTCTTCTGCTGGGAACTATTGCAATACAGACAGACATGTCATTTTGGTACATAAACAAGGAGGAACCAGGTCCTACCCCCTTTGTTGAGAGGCCTTTAGAGTATGGCAGTGGGCGACCTCCTCCCAACGCTTTGATAGCAATGCACATCCCAGGGAAATCCAACATGATAGCAGACAAACTCAGCAGAGCGATTCTGTTGCTTCATGAGTGGTCCCTAAAACAAGAAGTAGCGGAGAGGATTTTCCCCAAATATGGCCAGACTTGCTGCAACTATTTTGCCACATCCATGAATGCCATATGCAGCAGCTATTTTGCCCTAATCCCCCCTCCGCGGGAGTCACCAAGGGATGCATTTGTACATGATTGGCCCTCAGGTGGTCTTTATGCCTTCCCTCCTTTTCCCCTTGATACCCAAAGTTCTTCAGAAAGCCAGCTTATTGGGAAGCAGTCTGATTTTCATCGCCCCATACTGGCCTCGTCAAATTTGGTTCCCCTTCCTTTGGCCTCATCTCTGGGAGGAGCCATGTGTTTTGGACCTAGTTCTGGACCTTCTGACTCGTACACTGGGAACGCCCACCCCTCTCTTCAAACTCTCAAATTGACACCTTGGCTTCTCCAATTCCAGATATAGCCTGGCTTCCCTAACCTTTCTCCTTTGGTGAAGCATATCTTGATCTCATCTCATAAGGCTTCAACGAGAAAACTATACGTGAGCAAATGGAAAAGATTTTCTTCCTGGGCATTAAGTAATCACATTGATCCTTTTTCTGCCCCTGTAGGTTCTATTGTTGAATTTCTAACAAAGCTATTTAATGAAGGCACAGCTACCATTAGAATCCAGTTAGCGATATCCAATTTTCATATAAATGTTTTAGCCCCAAATCTGATGTGTCTGAGTATGCAAAGCCTTCCTGAAGGACACTATTCTGTTAAGACCACCCATTAAGGCCCCCTCTACCACCAAGGGACCTAAACTTTGTTTTGTCCTGTTTGATTATTTCCCCCTTTGAACCTGCCTCATCCTGTGATCTAAAATTCTTGACATGGAAAACAATTATTTTGATTGCCATCACTTCTGCTAGAAGAGTTTCAGAGCTGCAAGCATCATCAGTAAAGCCCCCCTACATGCTTTTCCACAAAGACAGAATATCCCTTCGAAGAAACCCATCCTTCCTACCAAAGGTATTGCAGTCTAATTTAAATTAGTCCATAGATCTGCCAGTGTTTTGTCCAAACTATGGCAACAAAGCAGAATATATGCTATACCAACTGGATGTACATAGACAATTACATTTCTTCCTGCATAGGACAAAGGATTTCAGAAAATCTGACCAATTATTTGTTTCATTTTCCGAAGCTAAGAAACATGCTCCTGTATCTAAGGTCACACTTTCAAAATGGCTGTCGGATTGCATTACTTTTACATACAAATCTAACAACAAAGATCTTCCCTGCAAAGTTCAAGGGTCATTCTGCAGGAGCCATAGCAGCAGCTTCTGCTTTTCGAGCTAGACTACCAATTGATACCATTTGTGCTGCTGCAACATGGGCAAGGCATCATACCTTTATCACTCATTGCAAAGTGGATTTGGCCTCCAGGAACAGGGCCTCTTTTGGGTCCACTGCTTTGAAGAATATTCTCCCGTGAGCCGCCAAAGAAACACGGTTCTAGGGTCGCTGTCCCAGCCAGTGAAGAATGAAGGCGAGATAAGACATCATCACATAAAGAAGTTATGTACTCACCATAACGTTCCATGTGTGTTGTCCATCTCACCTTCATTTTTACATCCCACACTCCTCCTATGGCTATGGCTCCTGGAAGACTGAGTGGTTACATCTGACAAGTGTTGTTCTCTTACCTTCTTCATTGTTCTGTAGCATGCTGAAATAGTCCATTAGGTAACTGTTATCAGCAAACAAGATCTGGGGAGCGTTACTAGGGCATGATGGGACAGGGATACAACCACAAGCCAGTGGAAGACCTTGAGCTTTTGTACACGGCCGAGTCGGAACCAAGGATCGGTTCTGAACCCAATCCGTGAAGAATGAAGGTGAGATGGACAATACATATGGAACGTTATGGTGAGTACATAACTTCTGTTTTTTTTTTCACTTTAGCTGTTTTTGGGCTATCCTTTGATTTCCATTTTTGAGATTGCCTTTTTGCCTAAAGTCATTATTATCCCTAATAAACTCTTGTACTCTTCTGGGGTCTGTTCAGTATAACTCAGTAAAAATGACTTTTTACTCACCCTTATTTTACCTGGAATTATGTCACCTAGCAGATCTTGCAGTCTTTCTGAAGGTACCTAGCTTCTCGTTTGCCCAAAAATTGTCCTCCCAGTATCACTTCTCAAATTGTCCCCTGTAATTCTTGGGGAACATACTGTCTCCTGTTTGCTCTTGAAGCTCGTTTTCCCAGATGGTCTTAGTGTTTCACTGTTGTAGTCATTGCATTTGGGTAATCCTGCTGGCAGGTTGCCCTCAGCTGGCCTGAATTCCAAAGTCTTGGGTCCTGCATCGGCCGCCGTCACCCCTTCCCTGACGTCAGGTCGTCAGGGGTATAAAAGAAGCAGCCGACACCATTTTCTTCAGTCTTTCTTGCCGCGCGGCGCCCGAAGCAAAACCAGTTTGCAAGTGCCGGTTGGGTGACTCCTGAGATTTTCGTGTTTGAGTTCCAGATCCGAAGTCTTCAATAAAGCTAAGTACCCTGTTGGGGAAACTTTTTTCTTGCTCCAGACCGATGTCAGAAAAAGTTAATAATTGTATTTCTTGTGGAAAGCAAATACCTCATAAGGATTTTCATTCTTACTGTATTCCTTGCCTAGGCCCTGATCACAACGTTACTGGTTGTCGGTTTTGTGCTAGATTTAACCAATGCACTATTAAGCGTCGGTATGATTTTGCTTTAAACTTTTTTGGACGCCGGTTTAATTATCCAGAAATGTCGTTGGATAGCCATCCGACTACCAGAGTTTACAAAAAATGCAAAGAAAAGGATAGAAAAAAACAACAGAGGTCCAAAACAGACGAAGCTTCTCCTAAGCCAGTCACCGGTTCGCCAGTTCTCAGTGAGGCACTTTCGCAGCCCCTGATGCCCGCTACTTTAGAGTCACAGGCCGCTACCGACTCCCACGTGGAGTCGGCCATGCCGCTGGATGCTCAAGGTATTGGACCCTCGGACGCCAATTCCTTAGATGAGCCCGGAGCCTCTGTGCAGGTACTGGCTTCTGAGGGTGTATTCAGACCTAAACATCTTTACATTAAAACGACTTCCGCTTCAAAGGCAGAGACTAAAGCACCTTCTAAAGCAAAGAAACAAATTCAAGAGCCACGTGGACAGGCCTCTATGCCCAAAAAACAGATGCTCAAAATGGCCAAAGACTTGATTACCTTGATCAGGGGTTCCCATCCTCCTCCTGATAAGAGGCCTAGGCAAGACACTGACTATGAATCTTCAGATCAGGTTTCTATTTCTTCTGATTCCTGTTCTATTGAGGAATATTCTCTTCCCCCCTATGAGGATTCTGATGCTGAAGAATCTATACCTTCAGCATCTCCTCCTGAGGACTATTCCTTTGGGGAAACCTTTCATACCATGAGGGAGCATTTCCTCTGGGAGATCCAAGATTTTTCAGAATCTAAAAAGAGGGTCAGGGATTTTCTTTTACTACCTCAGCACAGGCCTCTAGCCATTACACCTGTGTTAGACATTGTAGATTGTGTTTTCAGAGTCTAGTCTGACCCCTGACTCCTTACCCCCAGCTCCTCTAAAGCCTGACAGAGATATTACAGGGTTCCTGACTCTCACAAATTTCTTTTTAAAAACCCTGCTGCTGACCCAGAAACTATTTCACAGGGTCCAAAGGGAGTTAAGGCTTCCACTGCAAAAACCCAACCCCCTCTGACAGAGATTCAAGGGCACTGGATAGATGGGGAAAAAAGGTTTACACATCTGCAACTTTGGCTATAAGGGCCTTAAACTGTCAATTTCATATGCTTAAGTATCAGCAACATGTCATGGGATTGCTTAAACAGAAAATGTTAAATTTTGAATGTGCAAAAAACAAGGAAATGCAGGATTTATTGTATGCAGCAGAACAAGTTGGAAAACATACTTTGCAATGTGGTTTTGATTCTTTGGAGGCCTCCTGCAGGGCTGCAGTTACGGGTCCTGTAATTAGGAGGCATGCTTGGTTAAAGGAACAAAATCTGCCTGATCATGTTAAAGTTAAATTACTAGATGCACCTTTACAGCATGATATTTTGGTGTTGAGGCAGAAGAGGTGTTAAAGAAAATGGTGGACAAAGCTTAAATCTATGCAAACTGTCAAAGATTTTTTTACAAGTACAGCCACCTAGGTTTAGTAGACACTGGCCTACAAAAAATTGGTCCTTTCCTGTGTCAGACAGACCTCAAAGGGGCAGATCCCAGGCCCAAGGTTCTTATAGGCCCAAGCAATGGGGTGCTTCTACCTCCAAAGCTGGAGAAGATGCATCACAAACATACAGAACAGTCCCAATGACTTCCCCCTGCCTGCACCAAGCACTTATCCTCTGGCAGCAGCCGTAGGGGGAAGATTAGCACTTTTTGCTCAAAATTGGCACATGATAACCCAGGACAAGTGGGTTCTAAACAGTGTCACAAGGCTACAAGTTCCATTTCCATACTCTGCCAAAGGCAAATGGCTGGCCAGATCTGCCAAAAAATCAATGGGCAGAGGCACAAAAACAAAAGTCTCATCCCTCATGGGCATGGGGGCCATTCAACAAGTACCAGCGCAAGAGCAGGGACAAGGATTTTACTTAAGACTGTTCTTGGTACCTAAAAAGGACAAGGCCTGGAGGCCGATACTGGACCTATCTATTCTGAACACTTTCCTGGATATTCCAAAATACAAAATGTTGACTTTGCAGCAGCTTCTGCCCATGCTGGGCAAGAATGCTTGGCTTGTGACTTTAGACCTAAAAGAGGCACACCAGCATGTTCCAATCAGACAATCATGCAGAAGATACCCAAGTTTCAAGGCTGGTTCAATGCATTACCAGTTCTCTGCACTGCCCTTTGGCTTATCTACTGCGCCCAGGGAATTTACAAAGTGTCTGCACCAGTAATTGCATTCTGCAGACAAAGAGGAATACAAATATATCCTTACTTGGACGACTCTCTCATTCAAGCAGAGAACAAGGACATTCTTCTTCAACATATGGCGTTTGTGAAAAGACTTCTAACATGCCTAGGGTACACAGTCAACAAAAAGAAATTAAAACTAGTACCCTCACAAGAGATGACATTCCTGTGTGCAAGCTTGAATACAACTGCCCAGATGGCTTGTCTCATCCCAGGCAAACAAAGGCAATTGACTACCTATTTCAAAATGTTGGCAACAACGGCCCAGTTATCTGCAAGAGAAATTCTGCAGGCTTTGGGCTTCATGGCATCATGCATCCTACTAATTCCATATGCAAGACTGCATATGAGGAATCTTCAATGGTACCTAAAAAGTGTTTGGACTCAACATTGCCACAGCCTGGAAACAGTCATTACTCTCATTCCCTGCCTGCAACAGGAGTTTCGATGGTGGGCAAAGGCTTGTCACCAGAACAAGGGGCAGCCATTCACATTACCTCCAGCCAAGCAGACACTAACAACGGATGCATCAGACTATGCCTGGGGAGCCCACATGGCAGGAAGATGCATTCAGGGCACATGGTCCTCAAACCAAATGCATCTACAGATCAGTCAAAAAGAGATGTTAGCTGTTCAAAATGCCCTGACAGCCTTCAAGGACCTACTTCATCTGTGACAACTACTGATAGACAGACAACACCACTGTCATGTGGTATATAAACAAGCAGGGGGGCACATATTCTTACCCCCTTTGCATACTAGCCATGACCTTGTGGGACACCGCTTTTAATTACCAAGTATATCTGCATGCACAATTCCTGCCAGGAAAGGAAAATACTCTGGCAGACGAACTAAGCAGAAACCTCATGGATCCCCACGAGTGGAAGCTGGATCCACAAGTCTTCAGCATGATAACAAGGAAATGAGGATGCCCTGACATCTATTTGCTTCCCCTCTCAATTACCAACTAAAAAGATTCTGCACAAGGACTTATCACAGACAAGCATGGAAAGTGGACGCCCTATCTTTCAGCTGGAAAAACCTATCGGTATATGCCTTTCCTCCACTGCCTCTCCTCCCCAGGGTGCTCCTAAAGGTCAGACAGGAGAAGCCAAAGATGATACTGATTGCCCCAGACTGGCCACACCAGTACTGGTATCCACTACTAAGAAACTTACCTCTATACCCAGCTTGGACCTTACCTCAAATACCTAGACTACTGTCCCAGCAAAACAAATCAGATCATGCACAGCCAACTCAGGACATTAAACTTGGCAGCATGGTGGATAATGTAGTCATACAAAAAACACCTCTCAGTAAAGCTGGTGATGGATGTCATTCTGGAAGACAGAAGGCCTAGTACTAGAAAGTATTATGCTGGAAAATGGAAGAGATTCTGTGCCTGTAACCAGGCACAAGGAACTGATACAGCGGTACCAAATATTGCTCAGATTTTGCAATACTTAACTGAGATGCTGGACAAAGGCCTATCTTTTTCATCAATTAAAATTCATGCCTCTGCCATTTCGGCTCATTACAATACAGAGCCACCACTATTTTCTCACCCTTTATTAAGGCAGTACCTCAGAGGAGCCAAAAGTTTAAGGCCCCCAAAGAGACTACCAATACCTGCATGGGACCTCAACTATGTCTTGGAAAAGCTCACCCAGCCTCCTTTTGAGCCAGCTGCTACCGCTGATATGAAGTTTTTATCTTGGAAAACAGCTCTGCTCTTAGCAATTACTTCTGCAAGGCGAGTTTCAGAGCTACAGGCGCTCATGGCTGTTGAATCTTTCATCATTTTTCATCCAGACAGGGTCTCCCTGAGGACAAACCCAACATTTATGCCTAAAGTAGTGTCCAGTGTGGCTCTTAACCAAGCCAAGCATCTGCCAACCTTTTACCTAAATCCACAGAACAAGAGGGAGAGAATTCTGCATTCGTTGGACGTACACAGACCGCTTAGATTCTACTTGGACAGAACCAAAGCTTTCAGGAAGACAGAGCAATTACTAGTGGCATATGCTGCAGGATCACAAGGAAAGCCTATCTCAAAGCAGACTATTTCTAAGTGGTTAGGCCACTGCATTTGTTTCTGCTACTTGCACCATGGCAAGCCAGTGCCTAAGGGCATTAGGCCTCATTCCACCAGAGCTGCAGCCACCTCAGCAGCCTTTCTCAGGGGAGTACCAACCAGAGATATTTTAGAGGCAGCTACTTGAAGTTCAGTGCACATCTTTACAAAGCATTATCAAGTGCCACTCTACTCTAAATCCAGGGCAGGCTTTGCCACTGCAGTTCTGCAGGGCCTCATAGCTGCTCCTACTGCTGTCTAGTTCCAGCCTCCCAACCATAGCTTTGTAACTCTACCCAAATGCAATGACTGCAACAGTGAAACACGAAGAACATAGTACAGTTGTGTACACTTACCATAAATGTAGTTGTTCGAGTATATTCACTGTTGCAGTCCAGGTTACCAACCTGCCTTCCCCCTTTTTTCTTTTGGATCTTATCTTTCCTTGTCTGATTTATACTACCTATGTGGTGTATTTGCTTATAGATGAAGGTAAAATTTATATTGGTGTATTTCTGAATATATATATATATATATATATATATATATATATATATATATATATATATATATATATATATACATATACACGTGTGTGTTTGGCTACCCTTTTTGGGGGCACCTGACATCTGGGGCAAGAAAAACTGAAGAAAATGGCATCTGCTGCTTCTTTTATACCCTTGACCTGATGTCAGGGAAGGGGCGACGGTGGCCGATGCAGGACCCAAGACTTTGGAATTCAGGCTGGCTGCGGGCAACCTGCCAGCAGGATTACCCAAATGTAATGACTGCAACAGTGAATACACTCGAACATCTACATTTATGGTAAGTGTACACAACTGTATTTTATGCTTGTTCAGCAGATTGCTCTTTATTTGCTGAGAAGTTTATAGATTTTTGAAATTATTCGTCTCAATCTTCCAAGATTACCTTGGGCTGCTCCTAAGTTCCTTCTCTTTTCTCTCCTCATCTTATCCCATTTAATTTTTAGTCCTTGATGCTCCCATTCCAGACTTTCCAGTAAATTAAATACTTTCCCCAAGATTTCAGCTCATCGCCGAAAAAAACCTGTTTGCCAGTATTTTATTACATCTTGCCTCTTTTGCCACTTCCATAGAACTGAATGTTATTTTTATCCTGCTGCAAATGTACTGTTGGTAATTTCACTTTTCCCTCTAATTCTTCTGATTTTTAGATGTGGTGAAATGATCTCTGTAGCTAACTTAACAGAGAAATGTCTAAACTTGCCATAGAGAATTCTAGAAGCACTTTAAGCAAGCCCTGTCACTTTCTGAGCTTATTATTGAAGTCCTGTATCACATTCTTCCAATCTGCTTGATTTTGAACATATATCATCCTTATCAAGACTACTTTGACACTCTTAACTACCTTTCTTTGTCTAGGACCCCCGAGCCCCTGTTCTCCTGCATGTTTTTTGGCATATCTTGACAAAATGGCCACCCCCTTTCCTTTTGAGTATCCTGTGTTATTATTCTCCTTAATATTTTATCTGCCATTCATCTCCTTCCACGTAATTGGTCTGATCAAGATGCGTCATCTTTCAGAAAATGACACCCAACCATTCTGATGGTATTGATATAAAACACTGTGGTTTAAAATTGAGATGCGCCAATAGGATGACTGTTTCAATTGATCTTTCCCTTTTATAAATAGCTACTATTGGTTCTTTTCATGACACTGGGCATGCATGTGCTTCAAGAATTTTGTTATACAGATTATCTTCTTGTTTCACTGTTGAAGTCATAACTGATGGGATTTTCTGCCATGACAACTCTTGGTTGGCCTGACTACCAGAAAATTTCCTCCATGTCCTTCAAGAATGCAACTGCAGTCATAACATATGGGTTGTCCTGCCTCAGGCAGCCCTCGGTCGGCCGGATTCCAAAGTCTGGGTCCGACGTCGGCTGATGCCGCATTTCTCTCCGACATCAGAGCGGCTGGAGTACATAAGCATCAGCCGACGCCATTTTCTTCAGTCTTTCTTGCTGCGCGGTGCCCGAAGCAGAAGCAGTTCGCAAGTGCCGGTCAGTCAGCTCCTGTATTCTTCGAATCCGAAGTCATCAAAAAAGCTAAGTACCCCATTGGGGACCTTTTCTTGCCTCAGCCGATGTCAGAAATTACTGAAAAAGTTAATAATTGTCTGTCTTGTGGTAAACAAATACCTCATAAGGATTTCCACTCTTACTGTCTTTCTTGCCTTGGCCCAGACCACGACGTCTCGGCCTGTGTCGCCTGTGCTCGCTTCAACAAGCGCACTCTCAGGCGCCGGGTGGAGTCCGCTGAAGACTTTTTCGGCGAAAAATTTGCGTATACAATGCTGTCGGAGCTTCCAACATCGCAAACGCCCAAGAAACGAAAAGACCGGGACCGACATCCTCGGCCCGTGTCTACCTCCGACTCCACGCCAAAACCTACCGCGAGTGCTCCGGTTCCCTCTGAGACGGTTATTCCACCGCTCCGAACCGAAGACACCACAATGCCGACGACTCCGATACCAGATCCGACGCCAGTTATAGATTTTCCTCTGGATGCTGAAACCAAGGAATTGCCTGAGACCATTGCTGTAGATAAGGTCACTCCTGCACGTGGAGCTGCCAGGCCTCCTATGACCATGTCTATTAAGGCCTACACTCGGGCTAAGGCAGCCAGCAAGACTATAAGCACCTTACAGCAAAAGCATTGACTCAATCTACTCCTGAGACACAAATCATGTCTATGGCCGCAGACTTAATTTCCATGATTAGGGGTTCACAGGCCCATCCTGAGAGAGCATCCCAGCCTCCTCCAGATAAGAGGCCCCGGGTTGATCCCTCTGAACCTATCCTTACAGATGAAGACTCTGAGGACTCTATCCACTCCGAGGGCCAGGAAGACCTCTTTCAGACCTATGATGCAGAGGATTCCATTCCCTCGGCCTCCCCTCCTGAGGATATTTCTTTTGGGGAAGTTCTGCATACCATGAGGGAACATTTCAAGTGGCAAGGCCAGGAATATTCTGATTGCAGAAAGCGCCTTCGAACCTTCCTTAAAAAGCCCCAGCACAGGCCCCTAGCTATTCCTCCTGTGCTTGATGTTTTGGATGATCTATATTCGGACTCCAGTGTTACCCCTGATTCTCTTCCTCCTGCTCCAGCCAAGCCAGACAGATATTACAGGGTCCCAGACACACATTCCCATTTGTTCAGGGCCCAAACTGTTGCTTTAGAAACTATTTCTCAGGGACCTAAGGGTGTTTCAGCTTCCACCTCTAAAAATCCATTGCCTTCCAACAGGGAAGCTAGGTCATTAGAGAGATGGGGGGAAAAAGGTGTACACCTCCACCACTTTATCTATGAGAGCTTTGAATTGCCTTTTTCATATGTTACAATATCAGGATTACCTGTTAGATGATTTACAGAAAACATTGGCATCTCCTGACCCTTTAGACAGGAAGTCTTTGCAGGAAGCTGTACATAATTCTCAGCAAGTCAGCAATCACTTTTTGCAGTGTGGATATGATGCATTGGAAGCTTCATGTAGGGCAGCTATGACAGGGGCAGTTATTCGCAGACATGTATGGTTAAAAGAACAACCTCTACCAGATCATGTTAAGGCAAAACTTCTGGATGCATCCTTGGAAAAGAACAAGCTTTTTGGTGCTAATGCTAAAGATGTGTTAAAGTCCATCGAGGAAAAAGCAAAATCAGTTCAGATGGTTAAAGATTTCCTCCAGGTTCAGCCCCCCCAGATTCAGCAGGAATTGGCCTTCAAAAAACTGGTCCTTTCCTAATCCTGAAAAATTTCAAAGGGGTAAAAACAGGCGTGGCCGAGGAAGAGGACAATACAGAGGTCCCTACAGGGGACGACAATGGCAGCCAGCAAACCAAAGAAGTGACACGGGTCTCCACCGCCCCTCAGACACAGTCTCAATGACTTTCCTCTACAACCGCCAACCAAGGAGCAAACAGAAGCGCCCTTGGGTGGAAAATTATCTCTGTTTTCAGACAATTGGCACAGATTGACAAAAGACAAATGGATTTTGGACATTATAGACCATGGTTACAGGTTCCATTTTCACACCTTACCCAGAAAACAGGGCATGCCAAACCTACCACAAAACCAAAGGGCAGAGGCTATCAAGCAAATTTCTCTGCTGACTCAGATAAAAGCAATAGAAAGAGTACCACAACAAGAACAAGGCCAGGGGTTCTACTCAAGACTGTTCCTTGTGCCAAGAAAAGAAACTCACTCGAGACCAATTCTGGATTTGTCCGCATTAAACACTTTTCTCATAGTACCAAAGTTCAAAATGCTGACTCTACAGCAACTCTTTCCCATGCTGGGCAAGGGGTCTTGGCTGATTACTCTGGACCTCAAGGAGGCATACCTGCATGTCCCTATCAGACACAGCTGCAGAAGATACCTCAGATTTCTTACAGGGCCAGAGCATTATCAATTCTCAGCATTGCCATTTGGCTTATCTACTGCGCCCAGAGTATTCACAAAATGCCTGGCTTCAGTAATTGCTCATTGCAGGCTCCAGGGGATCCAAATTTACCCGTACCTGGACGACTGCCTTATACAAGCGGACGACAAACTGATGTTGACAAAAAACTTGAACTATGTCATACAATTACTTCAGGCTCTGGGATACACAGTCAACTTTCAAAAGTCAAGACTTCAACCATCCCAGCAAATAACCTTCTTAGGAGCCAATCTGGACACAGCTTCTCAAATGGCTTACCTGCCCGAAGACCAGCAAGAAAAGTTAACTCATTGTTTCAAAGGTTTGGCAAAACTCACCCAGATGACTGCAAGGAGATTCCTACAGGCCCTGGGTTACATGGCATCCTGCATTCTCCTGGTTCCATTGGCAAGACTACACATGAGAAAGCTTCAGTGGTACTTAAAAAGCCTATGGTCTCAACACAACAACAACTTAGAGGCAACCATACCGCTCATTCCATGCCTACAAAAGGAATTCCTATGGTGGGCCTCGGTAAGCCAGGCAAACACAGGTATGTCATTCAAAAAACCTCAGATAACACAGACCATGACCACAGACGCCTCAGACATTGGATGGGGGGGGGGCGCATATGGAGGGCAGATGCATACAAGGACAATGGTCTCCAAAGGGAACACATCTGCATATAAACCAAAAAGAAATGCTGGCAGTAATGCATGCCATCGAGGCCTTTCGACAACAACTATAACAAGGCCATTTACTGATATGGACAGACAACACTACTGT
Source organism: Protopterus annectens (assembly GCF_019279795.1). Lineage (NCBI taxonomy): Eukaryota > Metazoa > Chordata > Ceratodontiformes > Protopteridae > Protopterus > Protopterus annectens. The sequence continues at coordinate 362,897,480 of NC_056735.1, forward strand.
GATGTGGTATATAAACAAGCAAGGGGGCACCCATTCCTACCCCCTTTGCAGACTGACAATGAATCTTTGGGAAAAATCACTGAGCCTGAACATACAGTTGCAATCCCAGTTTGTTCCAGGCAAAGACAATGTGCTGGCGGACAGCCTAAGCAGGAATTTCATAGATCCTCACGAGTGGAGGTTACACCCAAAGATCTTAACACAACTCACCTCGACATGGGGCAGGCCAGAAGTAGACCTATTTGCCTCTCACCTCAACCATCATCTACAAAAATTCTGTTCAAGGACATACCATCCACAAGCTTGGAAAATAGATGCTCTTTCATTCAACTGGAACTTCCTAAAAATCTATGCATTCCCACCTCTGCCACTGATGACCACAGTATTACTAAAGATCAAAGCAGAGAGATCCAAGGGGATCCTAATAGCTCCAGACTGGCCAAGACAACACTGGTACCCACTACTATGGAGCATATGTCACAACAAGAAGTGGGCCCTTCCCCAATGGCCCCTACTTTTGACTCAAGCACAACTTCAAAACAGTGCATCCAAACCTTCAGACACTGCAGCTGACAGCCTGGGAGATCCCATGAATAACCTCAATCTATCTCTCTCCAAGGAAGTTCAGCGGATATTAACAGAAGCTCGAAGACCATCCACCAGAAAGGTTTACTTGGCAAAATGGAAGAGATTCAGCATTTGGAATGCCAGCAAGGGTCATGATGCAACAATATTAAACATCCCACTCATCCTGGAATATTTGGCAGATATGCTTCAGAATGGACTCTCATATTCTTCCATTAAGATACATGCCTCAGCTATTTCAGCTAGATATAACACTGATCCACCTGTGTTTTCACATCCTTTGCTAAGGCAATTCCTTAGGGGAATCAAGAACATTAAGCCACCAAGAAAGGCTCCAGTGCCAGCTTGGGACCTCAACTTTGTCCTAGAAAAACTGACCCTATCTCCTTTTGAGCCAGCAGCTTCAGTGGACTTAGAATTCCTCTCATGGAAGACAGCTTTCCTATTGGGAATTACCTCAGCAAGAAGGGTTTCGGAACTACAGGCCCTAATGGCAATACCACCGTTCATAATCTTTCACCGAGACAGGGTCTCCTTAAGAACCAACCCTACTTTTATGCCAAAGGTGGTATCTAGGGTTTCTTTAAACCAAGCTATTCATCTGCTGCTTTCTTCCCCAATCCTGAAAACAAAGGGGAAAGACTGTTACATACCTTGGACATTCACAGACAACTTCGCTACTACCTGGACAGAACCAAGACCAGTAGGAAGTCTGATCAACTTTTTGTAGCTTACGCCCCTGGAGTACAAGGAAAAGCAATTTCAGAACAGACTATTTCAAAATGGATTGGACATTGCATCAGATTTTGTTATTCCTTTCATGGGAAGAGTGTTCCAGCCAATGTCAGACCACACTCCACCAGAGCTACAGCCACCTCTACAGCATTCTTAAGAGGGGTGCCTACAAAGGACATTCTAGAAGCTGCTACATGGAGCTCCGTGCATACATTCTCCAAACACTACGATCTCCCTCTATACTCCAGATCCAGAGCAGGCTTTGCTTCGGCAGTCCTGCAGGGTTTGATTGCCACACCATCTCTTTCCTAGAGCATTCCTCCTCCCCCAGCTAAGCTATGGTATTCTACCCATATGTTATGACTGCAGTTGCATTCTTGAAGGACATAGTACAGTTTTGTACCTACCATAAATGTAGATGTCCGATAGACATGCATCTGCAGTCGGATTTTCCCTCCCTCCATACCCCTCTATGCCTTGGGTCCACTCCTATCCCTGTTCCTCTTAGCTGGGGATATCTGTTATGGTGTATCTGTTTATTGCTTACTTATTTGTTTGGAATCCTGTTTTTTTACTTCCAATTTGATTACAGCCTTCCTTGGAGGGCACCTGGCATCTGGGGCAAGAAACACTGAAGAAAATGGCGTCGGCTGATGCTTATGTACTCCAGCCGCTCTGACGTCGGAGAGAAATGCGACATCAGCCGACGTCGGACCCAGACTTTGGAATCCGGCCGACCAAGGGCTGCCTGAGGCAGGACAACCCATATGTTATGACTGCAGTTGCATGTCTATCGGACATCTACATTTATGGTAGGTACAAAACTGTACTTTCTCCTTAAGCCGGCAGACACCTGGTCTTGAGTATAAAGGGAGCCATCTAGCAGTATAACCTCATTTCTTTCTTTCTGTGCAAGCCCAAAGCAGAGTGCTAGTTGGTCCACACCAGGGAAAGAAGGCGTGTAAAGCTTAGTACCTTGTTGAGGAGCTTTGCATATGTTTGCTGACAAATATTGGAGAAAATGAATAACTGTGTCTGCTGTGGCAAGCAGATACCACACTGGAACTTTCACTCCTTTTGTGCAACTTGTTTGGGGTCTGAACACAACGTAGCAAACTGTTCTTCACTCTGTTTAACAGTGGAATGATCACGAGTAGGGCTGAGATTTTAGCTAAGTACTTGAATGAGTCATTAGGGCCTTCACATACCATGTCATCCTCTGCCTGACTGGTGGACAATCTCCTAAAGCAGAAGTAAGAAAAATGACAAAAACTTAGGGTACCGGGCAATGTACATTCGCCATTTGCCAGTTTACCTAGAATTATTTGTCGAAAGTGATGAGAAGCTTTTGCAGTTCCCTCTGATGACTGCGGTTGTGTCACAGGCCTCTGTCAAGACCTGTTAGGAGTCCAGTACACCACTGGGTCCCTCTACTTCACAAGCTAAAAGACTTAGCTTGTGTGAATCCGGAGTCACTTCACAGATTCTGGCTTCTGATGACTGCTCTAAAACTGTCAAAAGGGTGTGTGGAGTCTGTTGTTGTCAGGAGATCGCCTCTGTTTCAAATCCTGGGATTCTGCTGTCTGCCCACATCCTGTCCGTAGTGCGGACATCTCCTTCAGGTCCAAGTGTAAGGCTTCACGTAAAAAGGCTGCATCCAGCTTGTCCCAGCTGAGGCCTTACCAGTTAACTCTTCCAAACTTAGGCCCATCAACAGGACCTAGTTAGGTTGGCTGAGGATTTGATCACCATAGTCTGATCTGGACACCTCTCTGTCCCAAGTTCTGCTCCTGAATCATCTCCTAGAAAAAGGAAAATGGATACCCCCCCCCCCCCCAGGAGTCATCTGATTCTTTTGACTTGGAAGATAATGGAGAATCCACCTTTAAGGAAGGTTTATCCATTGCTTCCTGTGGGGAATCCGATTCTAATGAGAAGCCTTACCTCAGCCTCCCCGAGGACATTTCCTTTGGGGAAGATCCTACGTACTCTGAGGGAACACTTTAAATGAGAAGTACAGGACTATCCACAGCCCAAGAAGACGGTTAAGGAATTTCTAAAACTCACTGAGCATAAACTTTTTGCCGTTCTTCCCATCTTGGAGGTAGTGGATTTTTTGCTGGATTCTTTCTTGCAAGCCCCACTGCCCCTCAAACAAAAAAAAATGATTTTTTGAGAGTTTTGGATTCTCAGACACCTTTTCAAGGACCCTATAGCAGATCCTAAAGTGGTGACTCCGCGGCCTTAAGGGAGCCAAGACGATCACTTCCAAAATCTCCTGCCTGCCTGCCAGCTAACAAAAAAAAGCAGAGCCTTGGACAGGTTTGGAAAGAAAGTCAACAGCTCTGCTACCCTGGTCATGAAGATGTTGAATTGCCAGTTTCAGATGGTTAATAATCTGAAAACCATTTTAGACCAGATGAAGCAAAAATTAGTGGGGGTTGGAAATAAGACCATCGACAAGGAACTGCTAGACTTGTGGAATATTTGCTCTCAAGTAGCCCAGCACCCCTTGCACTGTGGATATGATGCTCTGGAAGCTTACAGCAGGGCAGAAGCTACAGGGTAGGGTCTATCATTAGAAGACATGCCTGGCTGAGAGAACAGTCCCTCCTTGAACATGTGAAATTTAGTCTCTTGTATGCTCTCTTGGGCAAAGATTTTCTTTTTGGTCCAAAGCTGAAGCTGTGCTTGGAAAGATGCAAGATAAGGATAAGATCAAGTCCATGCAGACAGACAAGGACTTCATGTTCATCCTCCTTGTTTCAGCCTCAATTACCCTACCAAACATTGGTCTTTTCCATCCTTCCAGTCTCAGCCTAGACATAGGAGACCTAGAAGGGAGGGGAGTCTACGGCAGCACCAGTGACCGAGACAATGGCAAGCAGATTCCAGTAGGCATGTAGGATCCTGCCAACAAGGAACCAGCAGCGAACAATCATGACTCTTCCATCCATGAGACTCCCCTCCCTTCCCTGTCAGACTAGGAGTATGGCTGCCCTCAAAGAATTGATCTGTCGTTACCAGGGATAGGTGGATACTGAAAACCATGCAGATATGTTGCAGACTTCAGTTTAAACAGCCTCTAATTCAATCAGGGTTCCCAGTACCAAACACATTACACGAAAAAGGGTTTTATTCAAGACTTTCCTCATCCCCAGGAAAGGTGGTACCTGGAGACCTATTCTGTACCTGTCAAAACACAACAGATTTTTGCAGGTACCAAAATTCAAAATGCACACCCTTCAAAAAATAAGTACCCATGAGCTTACCAAATGCTTACATGTTAACCTTAGATCTAAGGAACGCGTACCTCCACATCCTGTAGAAAATCTCACAGGGGGTCCTTGTGCTTCAAAAACAGGTGTGAAGTATTATCATTTCTGTGCTCTGTCCTTTGGCCTGTCTACTGCACCCAGGGTTTTCACAAAATGCCTAGCCCCAGTTATTGCCTTTTGCAGGTCAGGGGCATTCAGATTTACCCCTATTTAGGCAACTGCCTCATTCAAACAACAAGTCTAGCAATACTCAAAGTAAATCTGCCTTACACCCAAGAGATCTTTGCGTCACTGAAGTTCGCCATCACTACCTAAAGCTCTGCAACCGTCCCCATAAACAGGATTGTGTTTCTGGGGGCCCTGGCTGGACTTACTACTTCAGAAAGCTGTCCTTCCTCCAGACAAGATTACCTTTCTAACTGTACTTAAAGATGTGATAGTGTTCGATCTCGCCGTTTGTTCTTACACATGGGTTCGGAGCCGATCCTCGGCTCCGTGTCGGCCGCTTGCAAGCTCTGCATCGAGAAGAAGCTCGAGACAACCTAATACCCACAATCCCCCTCTGCCTTTACCTCAGATCTAGTTTGCCGCTGCTGCGTTCGCATCACTGGGTCGAGCTCGAGCACCTACAGATAAGATTTAAGACTTTGTTATATTTTTCAGATAAAATTATTTTAAAAGAAGTTTAAGTGACATAGTGTATGTGTGTGTGGTAAGGTTAGAATCTCTCGGTTCCGTTAAGTTTAATTAAACTTATCAGAGTTTTTCGGGGCCTACCACCCCTTACTTGGATTGACAACCGGATTGACAATTTTATATCGGATTCGACATTTTCTCTGGACTTGTCTTATTTACTGGACTTGACTTTTCTCTCTTTAACTGTAAGATGTCTGAGAAGGCTAAATCTGGTTTTAAGCGTTGCCAGTGTGGGCAAAAGATGTCAGTTACTGACAACCATAGTTCCTGTGTCTACTGTCTTGGCCCTCTCCACTTGCAAGAGGACTGCTCAATTTGTCACTCTTTCAGTGGGAGGGTCATGACAGATAGGCGCAGGAAACTCATGGACAGAGGGTTATTAAAACCTACCTTTCAGGAGGCTCTGGATGCTTCAGACCAGGCATCCAAATCCTCGAAGGAATCGAAGACGTCGGAGCCCAGGTCATCGGCTCCGAGCTCTTCGAGTAAAGTTAGATCACCGGTTCCACAGACTTCGGGGCCGAGTGTTCAACTGTTGCCAGTTTCCGAGCCTCGAGTCTTGGAACCGGTGATGGAGCTCCCTCCACCGAGACTGTTGAGGTCGGCTCCGTCTTCGATCCCTTCGACTCGTTCTTCCAGACCTCTCTCCGACACCGATGTAGACCGCGTGGTGCAGAAGTTAATGGAGAATACGGCCTTATCCAAGCTCATCTCGGTCTCCTCTCAATTGGTGTCGAGACTTGAAGGCCTTCCACTATCTCCATCTGTTCCTCCTCCGAGACCTGTCCAGTCTTCGGAGCCGGAAGAAGCTGAGCTGCTGATTGTGGAGCCCTCGGTGCCAGAACCGTCCTTTTCTCGGTCGGCTCCGTTCACCTCGACTCCGTCCGATCCGGTACCGGAGTCTCGGAGCCGAAGATCCATCCTTGGTTCCGGGACCGAGAGTCGGACCGATGTTTCGGTTCCGATGCTCCCTCTCGAGGCCTCGGCGCGGATCGACTCGGTTCCGTCCTCGGGGTCGATACCTTCGGTGCCTGTTTTGGGGATTCTTCCCATTTCTTCGGAACCGGGGGATACCTCGACTCGGGACCCGGGGGCTTTCGACCTCATGAGGAAGGTGTTGTCTACCCAGACAACCACATCAGCAGAAACAGCTTCTCCTCCCCATAAAGGACCGTTATCCTCCTCTGCACCCACGGCTACATCTAAGCGTCGAGCACCGGTGTCTCAGCCACCCCTGGAGGGTGCCCCCTCTTCCTCGGAGGCTTCGTCGGATGCTCCCCACGAAGAAGTCCCTAGGAAAAGATTGTGTAAGAGGAGACACTTAGATTCTCCACAAGAATCTTTGACATCCGATACTGACTTGGATGAGTCAGAAGGGTCCCTTAAGTCACCTTCAGAAGATGTCTCCTTTTCTGACATCTTGGAGATCCTAAAACAGAGAGGTGACTGGCAGTCCCTCCCCCCTTCTGAGGATGAGTCAGTCTTGCTGAAGGCATTTGGTGCTCGCCCTTCCTCCTCCTGGGTCACTCCGCCCTTCGATGAATTAATGGAGCTGATTGCTCGAAGGGCGTGGGAGGCTCCTGACACAGTGGAGCCAGTCCCTAGGAAGCCTAATAAATACATTACTGCACCCCAGGACAAGGCTTATTTGACAAAAGGAGTTCCAGTGGACGCTATGGTGGTGGCAGCGGCCACGAAAAAGGAGATGTCGGAATCTTCCTCATCTGTCCATCCCCCTAATAAAGATTCTAGGACTATGGACAGGTATGGGAAGCGCATTTTTAGTTCAGCGGCTTTTTCTATGCGATCCCTGAACTATTTGACCCACTTTACACGGCTACAGAGGGATCTAGTCAAAGAGTTGGGAGATACCCTCCAGGGTACTACAGATGCTGCTGTCTCAGAGAAAGTGACAGCGCAACTTAATACCCTTACATCCATTGTAAACTCGTCCATGAGGCTGATCTCTTACGCAGCCAAGGTTCGAGTAGGGCAGCAGCTTCAGCGATTGCTCTTCGAGACAATCCTGGATGCGCTTATGTTCATTTTGGAAGCCTTCAAGTCTTCCTTTACTAATGCCCCATTTGACGGTGCCACTCTCTTTGGCCCCAAAGTAAAGGAGACCCTTACCCGGTGTGAGCAGGAGGGAAAGACTCTGTCTGCTGTCGGAGTCCGTTTTCCACCCCATCCAGACCGTACCCCAAAGGGCAACGTGGTGGAAAAATGTGGTTTCGAAAACCCCAAGGATCTTTCCCAGGCACACAGGGTGATGCCCCCTCTAGAGGCAGAGGAGGGGCAGAGGTGGAAGACGCCGCCCTGGCGGCAGAGGGGTCCGCAGAATCAATGTGACAGGGATACACTCCTGGTAAACCTTTCAGCACTCCTGAGAGGAGGCCCGACTGTCCTGCTCTGGAGGCAGTCGGGGTCGCTAGCTTTATACCCTCAGGCCTGGCAAAACATTACTACAGACAACTGGGTAAAAAGCGTTGTTACCAGAGGTTACAGAATACCATTTCTGTCCAACCCCATTCCAAAGAAAAGACTCCCAGATGTACCGCCCCATCTGCGAGAACCAGCAGCTATAGAAATTTCAAAGCTGCTAGAAAAAAGAGTCATCCAACCAGTCCCAGCGGACCAAAGAGGATTCGGAACTTACTCAAGGTTCTTTTTAGTTCCAAAGAAGACAGGGGACTGGAGGCCCATTCTGGACCTAAGCAACCTCAATACCTTCGTCAAGAAAGAAAAGTTCCGAATGGTCACGCTTCAATGGATCCTTCCATTCTTACAGAAGGACGACTGGATGTGCTCAATAGATCTGAAGGACGCATATTACCACATCAAAATGGCCAGGGCGTCCAGGGATCATTTGCGCTTCCGGCTGGGAGCCAGTCACTTTCAGTTTCGAGCCCTGCCCTTTGGTCTGACCTCAGCCCCCAGGGTCTTCACCAAATGCATGGCAGTGGTAGCATCTCACTTGAGACGCCTAGGATTCCAGGTGTTTCCGTATCTGGACGACTGGCTCCTTTCTGCCACCACACAGCGTCAACTAGTACAGGCCAGAGATTACACTCTTCAACTGTGTGTTCACCTCGGGATCTCCGTAAACTTCGGAAAATCTTTACTACAGCCATCACAGCGTATCTTATTCATAGGAGCGGAATTAGATACACATCAGTTAATCCTAAGGCTCCCTCCAGAGAGGATACTTTCACTTCAGACTCACATACGCCTTCTTCTGTTATCCAAAAAATCCCCAGCAAAACTGGTACTGAAGGTCTTGGGACTCATGGCAGCTTCTCTTATTGCGATACCCTTGGGAAGACTGCACATGAGAATCCTACAATGGCTACTGTTTGCACAGTGGTCGTTCCAACAGCTACCTCTGACACACGAAATTCTTATAACGAACACATGCAAATCACACCTACTCTGGTGGCTTCAGACTTGCAACCTTTCCACAGGAAGACCATTTGTGCTACCCACGCCGACAGCTACGGTGACCACGGACGCTTCCCTGATAGGGTGGGGGGGCATCTTTCAGGGACAGACAGTCCAAGGCGAATGGACCAATTTAGAGTACAATCTGCACATCAATGTTCTGGAGTTGAGGGCAGTGTTTCTAGCGTTGCAACACTTTGCTCCCCTTCTTCCTCTAGGGACTATTGCAGTTCAGACGGACAACATGTCTGTAGTCTGGTACATAAACAAGCAGGGGGGAACCAAGTCCTATCAGCTATGCAGAGAGGCCATGAGAATCTGGCAATGGGCGGAGTCCACGGGTCGCTTTCTGATAGCAACGCACATCCCGGGTCATCCAACGTCATAGCCGACAGGCTGAGCAGAGCAATCCTGTTGCCGCACAGTGGTCCCTAAAGTCAGTTCGCGAAAAGATTTTTCGCAAGTGGGGCCAGCCTTCCTGCGATCTGTTTGCGTCTCCAATGAACGCCAAATGCAGGAGCTACTTTGCCCTATTACCCCCTCCAGGGGAAGTCCCCAGGGACGCACTGATTCACGATTGGCCCCCGGGTCTCCTGTACGCCTTTCCTCCTTTTCCCCTGATTTCAAAGTTTCTCCAGAAAGCCAACAACCTGCAAAGGACAATAATCCTCATTGCCCCATTCTGGTCTCGTCAAATTTGGTTCCCCTTTCTCATGACGCATTCGGGGCCCTGGATCCTGGACCCAGAGCCAGATCTATTGACTCACTCGTCAGGGGCTCCCCACCCCTCGCTCTTGTCCCTCCATCTAGCAGCTTGGCTGCTCCAATTCCCTACTTAGCTAGGTCTGATCTTCTTTCACCTGCAGTTCAGAATATATTAGTGGCTTCTCATAAAGCTTCCACTACTAAAACATACACTAGTAAATGGAAGCGCTTTGTATTCTGGGCAAATACACAGCAAGTGGACCCTGTCATAGCCCCTTTAAATAAAATTTTAGAGTTTTTAACAGAATTGTTCCACCAGGGTGCTTCTCCTGCCACTTTAAGAGTTCAATTGGCTGCCATCTCCAATTTTCATGTAGAAGAATGTGGGGCTCCTGTTATGGCCCACAGACTTTGTAAAGCCTTTTTAAAAGGGTCTTTTCATATTAGACCACCAATTAGATCTCCTACGTCACCTTGGAGTCTAAACTTGTTATTATCTAAGTTGATGCTGCCCCCTTTTGAACCAGCCTCCTCTTGTCCATTGAAATTTTTGTCGTGGAAGACCCTCTTTTTGGTAGCCATTACATCCGCTAGGCGAGTATCTGAGCTTCAAGCTCTCTCCATTAAACACCCTTATTTGATCTTTCACTCTGACAGAGTTTCTCTTCGCACTAATTCATCCTTTCTTCCTAAAGTTTGCTCTATTAACAATATTAATTAGTCCATTGAATTACCCACCTTTTTCAAGAATCACTCCAATAAAATGGAGTATATGTTACACAAATTGGATGTCCACAGACAACTGAGATTTTACTTGGATAGAACAAAAGATCACAGGAAATCTGATCAACTTTTTGTAGCCTTTGCTGATAGCAGAAAAGGAGTAGCGGTTACTAAAAGAACTCTTTCTAAATGGTTAACTGATTGTATCAGCTATGTTTATGATTCTTCAAATCAAACTCTTTTAGACAAACCCAAAGGACATTCCACAAGATCAGTGTCTACATCCCTGGCTCATGCAGCTCGCCTACCACTAGACGCTATTTGTGCGGCTGCTACTTGGTCTAAACCACATACTTTCATTTCTCATTACAAGGTAGACAAGGTTTCTAGGGACAGGGCAACCTTTGGTTCCACTGTGCTCAAGAACATCCTTCCGTGAGTTCCTCAGGAACATGGTGCTAGGGACGCTACCCATGTGTAAGAACAAACGGCGAGATCGAACACTATCACATATAGAAGTTATGTCCTTACCATAACGTTCCATGTGGAGTGTTCATCTCGCCTTTGTTCTTACATTCCCACCCTCCCACCCTTAGGAAGAACGTTCATTTTGGTGCCTGGTCTGGGGTATTCTGCTTCTGCATTACAGTTTTTGTATATATGGTATACATGTATATATACATATATATACATATATATATATATATATATATATATATATATATATATATATATATATATATATAGATAAGTATTTTTGTGTCTTTGTGAATTTGGCATGAATGTTTCTCTCTCTGACTGCTGGTTTGCTTGCAAACTAGATCTGAGGTAAAGGCAGAGGGGGATTGTGGGTATTAGGTTGTCTCGAGCTTCTTCTCGATGCAGAGCTTGCAGCGACACGGAGCCGAGGATTGGCTCCGAACCCATGTGTAAGAACAAAGGCGAGATGAACACTCCACATGGAACGTTATGGTAAGGACATAACTTCTATTTTCTTCTCAGGATATTCCTCAAAGCCATTGTGTTCGTCAGAGCTTTGGGATGTTCTTCATGTTTCACTGTTGCAGTCATTACATTTGGGTAATCTGCCGGCAGGTTACCCTCAGTCGGCTTGAATTCCAAAGTCTTTGATACTGCGTCTGCTGCTCTCCCCTCTTCCATGATGTCAGGTCATCAAGGGTATAAAACATGCAGCCGATGCTATTTTCTTTAGTCTTTCTTGCAGTGCGGTGCCCGAAGCAGAAGCATTTCGCAAGTGCTGGTCGGCCTACTACTGAAATATTTGAGTTTGAGTTTCAGAACCGAAGTCTTCACTAAAGTTAAGTAACCCGTTAAGGAAACTTTTTTCTTGCTCCATACTGATGTCAGAAAAAGTTAATTGTATTACTTGTGGGAAGCAAATACCTCATAAGGATTTCCATTTATCCTGTATTCCTTGCTTAGACCCTGATCACAACGTGCCTGGCTGTCAGTTTTGTGCTAGATTTATCCAACGCACTATTAAGCGTCGATATATTCTTGCATCAAAGTATTTTGGAAACAGATTTAACTACCCAGAAATGTCGTCGGATAGCAATCAGACTACCGGAGTACATAAAAAAACGCAAAGAAAGGGACAGAAAAAAGGCAGTCGAGAAGCTTCTCCTAAGCCAGTCGCCGGTTTGCCGGTACTCAGTGAAGCGCATTTGCAGCCCCTGATACCCGCTACCTTCGAGTCGCAGGCGTCTACCGACACCCATATGGAGTCCGGCATGCCACAAGATACTCAAGGTATTGGACCGACGGATGTATCTCCCTTGGATGGGTCCGGAGCTGCTGAGTAGGCACCGGCTTCTGAGGGTGTATTCAGACCTCAACATTTGTATATCAAACTGACAGCTGCAAAACAAAAGACAAAAGCAATTTCTAAAACTAAAAAACCGACGCATGAGCCACATGCACAGGCCTCTGTGCCTAAAAAATAGATGATCAAAATGGCTGAAGACCTAATTACCTTGATCAGGGGTACCCATCCCCCCCCCCCCAGATAAGAGGCCTAGGCAAGACACTGATTATGAATCTTCAGATCAGGTTTCCATTTCTTCTGATTCCTCTTCTGATCAGAAATTATCTATTCCTCCCTATGAGGATTCTGATGCAGAGGAGTCTATACCATCTGCATCTCCTCCTGAGGATTATTCATTTGGAAAAACCTTGCATACTTTGAGGGAGCATTTTCACTGGGAGAGTCAAGATTTCTCAGAATCAAAAAAGAGGCAAAGGGATTTCCTTCTACTCCCTCAGCACAGGCCTTTAGCCATTCCCCCTGTTTTAGACATTGTGGATGATGTGCTTTCGGAGTCCAGCTTGACCCCTGACTCCTTACCACCGGCTCCCAGTAAGCCTGACTGATATTACAGGGTCCCTGTCTCACATAAATTTTTATTTAGAAACCCTGGTGCTGATTCTGACATTATTTCACAGGGTCCAAAGGGAGTTAAGGCCTCAACAGTAAAAAATTGTACCCCCTCTGACAGAGATTCAAGGGTACTGGACAGATGGGGAAAAAAGGTTTATACATCTGCAACCTTGGCAATCAGGGCCTTAAACTGTCAATTTCATATGCTTAAGTATCAACAACTTGTTATGGGATTGCTGAAACAAAAAATGATGTTGATTTCTGAATTAGCAGAAAATAAAGAATTGCAGGAATTATTGCATGCAGCTGAACAGGTGAACAGGTTGGAAAACATATTTTGCAATGTGGTTTAGACTCCTTAGAGGCCTCCTGCAGGGTCGCAGTTACTGGATCTGTGATTAGGAGGCATGCCTGGCTAAAGGAACAAAATTTGCCTGATCATGTTAAAGCTAAATTGCTAGATGCACCTTTACAGCATGATACTCTGTTTGGTATTAAGGCAGAAGAGGTTTTAAAGAAAATGGAAGACAAAGCTAAGTCTATGCAAACTGTTAGACTTCATACAAGTGCAGCCACCAAGATTCAGTAGACTCTGGCCTACAAATAAATTGGTCCTTTCCTGTGTCAGAGCTCAAAGGGGCAAATCCAGACACCCTAAGGGTTCCAGATACCAGGCGCAAGATTCATACAGGTCAAAGTAATGGGGCACTTCTACCTCTAAATCTGGAGTAGATAAAGTGCAAACCTACAGAAAACAGTCCCAATGACTTCCCTCTGCCTACACCAAGCACTTATCTTTTGGCAGCACCCTTAGGGAGAAAATTAGTACTTATTGCTCAAAACTGGCAGTTAATAACCCAGGACAAGTGGGTACTAAACATAGTATTACAGGGATACAGATTCCATTTCAACACACTGCCAATGGCAAATGGTTGGCCAGATCTGCTAAAAAATCAATGGGCAGAGGCACAGAAACAGGTTACATCCCTCATGGATATCGGGGTCATTCTGCCAGTACCAGAACAGGAAAAAGGGCAAGGTTTTTACTCAAGACTGTTCTTGGTACCTAGAAAGGGCAAGGCCTGGTGGCCAATACTGGATTTATCAATTTTGAACACATACCTGGACATTCCAAATTTCAAAATGCTGACTTTGCAGCAGCTTATGCCCATGCTGGGCAAGAATGCTTGGCTGGTGACATTAGCCTTAAAAGAGGCATACCTGCATGTCCCAATAAGACAATCGTGCAGAAGATACCACAGATTCAAGGCTGGCGTAATGCATTACCAATTCTCTGCTCTACACTTTGGCTTATTTACTGCGCCCAGCGTCTTTACAAAGTGCCTGGCTTAAGTAATTGTATTTTGCAGACAAAGTAGTATATAAATATATCCTTACTTGGACGACTATCTCATTCAAGCAGAGAACAAGGACATTCTTCTTCGACACCTGGCGTTTGTGAAAAGGCTTCTAACATGCCTGGGGTACACAATAAACGAAAAGAAATCACAACTGGTACCCTCTCAAAAGATAACATTCCTGTGTGCAAGCTTGAATACAACTGCCCAGATGGCTTACCTCACGCCAGTCAAGCAAAGGCAACTGACTACTTACTTCAAACTGGCAACAAAAACCCAGTTATCTGCAAGACAAATTCTGCAGGCTTTGGGCTTCATGGCATCCTGCATCCTACTGATTCCATATGCAAGACTGCATATGAGGAAACTTCAATGGTACCTAAAAAGTTTATGGAGTCAACATTCTCACAGTCTGGAAACAATGATTCCTCTCATTCCCTTCCTACAACAGGAGTTTCTATGGTGGGCAAAGGCATGTCACCAAAACATGGGACGGCCCTTCACTCTACCCCCTGCTAGTCAAACCTTAACAACAGACTCACTAGATTATGCCTGGGGAGCCCACATGGCAGGAAGTTGCATTCAGGGCATATGGTCCGCAAAACAAATGCATCTACATGTCAACCAGAAAGAGATGCTAGCTGTTCAAAATGCCCTAACAGCCTTCAAGGACTTACTTCATCCAGGGCAACTACTGATAAAGACTTGACAACACCACGGTCATATGGTATATAAACAAGCAAGGGGGCACACACTCATACCCCCTTTGCAGATTAGCCATTGCACTGTGGGACACAGCTTTGACCTACCAAATACATCTTCAAGCTCAGTTCCTGCCAGGAAAGCAAAATACTCTGGCAGACTATTTAAGCAGAAACCTTTTGGATCCTCACGAGTGGAAACTAAATCCACAAGTCTTCAGCATGATAACAGAGAAATGGGGGAGCCCAGACATAGATCTATTTGCCTCTCCTCAAAATTATCGATTGAAAAGATTCTGCACAAGGACTTATCACAGACAAGCATGGAAAGTGGACGCCCTATCTTTCAGTTGGAAAAACCTATCAGTTTATGCCTTTCCTCCTCTGCCTGTTCTTCCCAAGGTCCTCCTAAAAGTCAGACAAGAGAAGCCAAAGATGATACTAATTGCCCCGGATTGGCCCCGCCAATACTGGTACCCAGTCCTAAGGAACTTGTCTCAATACCCAGCTTGGACCTTACCTCAAAGACCTCAACTACTGTCCCAGCAAAACAATCCGATCCTGCACAATCAACTCCAGACACTGAACCTGGCAGCATGGCTGATCATGTAATTATGCAAACAACACCTATCAGTAAAGCTGTGATGGATGTCATTTTGGAAGCCAGAAGGCCTAGTACTAGAAAATCTTATGCTGATAAATGGAAGAGATTCTGTGCTTGGAATCAAGCACAAGGAACTGATGCAGCAGAACCAAATATTCCTCAGATATTACAATACTTAGCTGAGATGCTTGACAAAGGCCTATCTTTCTCATCAATTAAAATCCATGCCTCTGTCATTTTGGCCCATTACAATACAGAGCCACAAATCTTTTCTCATTTTTTTACTAAAGCAGTATCTTAGCAGAGCCAAAAATTTAAGTCCTCCTAGATCACCATTACCTGCATGGGACCTGAATTACATGTTGGAAAAGCTCACCCTGCCTCCATTTGATCCAGCTGCTACCGTTGATATAAAGTTCTTGTCATGGAAAACAGCTTTGCTACTAGCAATTACTTCAGCAAGGAAAGTTTTAGAGCTACAGGCCCTCATGGCTGTAGAGCCTTTCATCATATTTTACCCAGATAGGGTGTGTCTGAGGACAAATCCTACGTTTATGCCAAAGGTGGTTTCCAGTGTGGCTCTTAACCAAACAGTTCATCTGCCAACCTTTTATCCAAATCCGCAGAACACGGGGGAGAGAATTCTGCATTCCTTGGACGTACACAGACAGTTAAGATTCTACTTGAGCAGGACTAAAGCTTTAAGAAAAACTGAGCAATTACTAGTGACACATGCTGCAGGATCAGAAGGAAAGGCTATTTCAAAGCAGACAATTTCAAAGTGGATAAGCCACTGCATCCGATATTAGTGTTACACTGCTGCAGTCATTACACTTAGGTTATCCTGCCGTCAGGCGGTTCCCCAGTCGCCCTGAGTTCCAAAGTCTTGGTCCGGCGTCGGTTGCTGTCGCCTCGTCCCCGACGTCAGTGCGACAGGAGTATACAAGATGCAGCCGACGCCATTTTCTTCAGTCTTTCTTGAAAAGCGGTGCCCGAAGCAGAAGCAGTTCACAAGTGCTGGTCGGCCGACTCCTGAGCTTTTCATTCCGAATCCAGAACCAAAGTCTTCTACAAAGCCAAGTACCCCGTTGGGGAAACGTTTTCTTGCCTCAGACCAATGTCAGTAAAAGTGAATAACTGTATTTCTTGTAGGAAGCAAATACCTCATAAGGATTTCCACTCCTATTGTATTCCATGCCTAGGCCCAGACAACGACGTCACTGGTTGTTGGTTTTGTGCTAGGTTTAACAAGCGCACTATCAAATGTCGGTTTGATTTTTGCCCGACATTATTTTGGCAGAAAATGCAATTACACCATGCCGTCGGAACTTCGACGACCGGATTACATAAAAAGCGCAAAGACAAGGACAGGCATCCGAGGCCCAAAACTGACGATGAGGCCTCTTCTAGGCCAGTCGTCGGTTCTCCAGTTTTCAGCGAGGCGCCTACACAGCCCCTGACTACCGCTTCCACAGAACCACAGACCGCCTCCGACTCCAACGTGTAGCTGGCTGGGCCTTCGAACGCTCTGTTTTCAGCCTACCGAAACTAACCCTTCTGAGGGAACCGAAGTAGCTGAGCAGTCCACAGCTTCAGAGGGTGTCTTCAGACCTACCCAGTTAACCATTAAACCCTCTGCTAAGTCTAAGGCCCCATTAAAAACTAAGAAACAGATACAGCATTCTCCAGGACAGGCTTCCATGCCTAAGAAACAAATGCTCAAAATGGCCAAAGACCTAATCACCCTGATCAGGGGTTCCCATCCCCCTCCTGATAAAAGGCCCAGACAGGATGCAGATTGAGTCTTCCGACCAGGTGTCCATTTCTTCAGATTCATCCTCAGACCTAGGATATTCCTTACCCCTTTTGAGGATTCGGATGCTGTGGAATCAATTCCATCAGCCTCTCTGCCTGAGGACTACTCCTTTGGGGAGACCTTACATACCATGAGGGAGCATTTCCATTGGGAAGGCCAGGATTACTCAGAATCCAAGAAAAGGCTCAGAGACTTCCTTTTATTGCCTCAACACAGACCCCTTGCTATTCCGCCAGTGTTAGATATTGTGGATGATGTGTATACTGAATCCAGCTTAAACCCTAACTCCTTACCTCCAGCCCTAGTTAAACCTGATAGATATTACAGAGTCCCTGACTCTCACAAATTTTTGTATAAAAGCCCTGTTGCTGACCCTGAAACTATTTCTCAGGGACCCAGAGGTATTAAGGCCTCATCAGCAAAAAAAAACAGTTCCCTCTGACAGATTCCAGAGTATTAGACAGATGGGGAAAGAAAGTATATACGTCTGCAACTTTAGCAATGAGATCCTTAAATTGCCAGTTTCACATGCTAAATTATCAGCAATTTTTGTTGTCTCAGTTAAAACAAAAAATGCTTCCAGTTTCAGATCCTCCTAATTTTAAAGAAATGCAGGATTTATTGCATTCAGCTGAACAAGTGGGAAAACATACTTTGCAATGTGGGTTTGATTCCTTAGATGCCTCCTGTAGAGCAGCAGTTACAGGCTCTGTCATTAGAAAGCATGCTTGGTTAAAAGAACATACATTACCAGATCATGTTAAGGCAAAATTATTGGATGCACCTTTGCAGCGGGATGTGTTGTTTGGAGTTAAGGCAGAGGAGGTATTAAAGAAGATGGGAGGATAAGGCAAAGTCCATGCAAACGGTGAAGGATTTCTTACAGGTTCAACCCCCTCGTTTTATCAGAAATTGGCCAACAAAGAATTGGTCCTTTCCAGTCACAGACAGACCTCAAAGAGGCAGATACAGACATCCAAGAGGTAGAGGTCAAGCACAAGGTCCTTACAGGCCTCAACAATGGGGTACACCAGGCCAGAAGGAAGGGGAAGACAGGCCACAACCGTATAAAAAGCAGCCTCAATGACTTCCCACTACAGCTGCCAAACTGTTCTCTTGGCAGCCCCCTTATGAGGAAAACTGGCATTTTTCTATCACAATTGGCATTGCATCACCAAAGACAAATGGGTTCTCAACATTGTATCTTAAGGTTACAGGTTCCAATTTCACACTTCGCCAAGGTTAAAAGGAATGCCAAATGTGCCACCAAATCAATGGGCAGAGGCTCAAAAACAAATTACAGCACTCATGGACATGAGAGCTATTCAAAAGGTACCACCACAGGAGCAAGGACAAGGATTTTATTCAGGACTCTTTCTGGTTCCCAGAAAGGACAAAGCCTGGAGACCCATTCTGGATCTTTCTTCTCTAAACACTTACCTGGATGTTCCGAAATTCAAAATGTTGACACTACAGCAGCAGTTTCCCATGCTGGGCAAGAAAGCTTGGCTCGTGACTTTGGACCTCAAGGAGGCATACCTGCATGTCCCTATCAGACAAAACTGCAGAAGATACCTCAGATTTCTAGCTGGTTCAATGCACTATCAATTCTCTGCACTGCCCTTTGGCTTATCTACTGCGCCCAGGGTCTTCACAAAGTGCCTGGCACCAGTAATTGCATTTTGCAAGCAAAAAGGAATTCAAATTTATCCATACCTGGACGACTGCCTGATTCAAGCAGAGAGCAAGAACATTCTTCTAAAGCATCTGGCATTCATAAAAAAGTTAAGTTGCCTGGGGTACACAGTAAACGAAAAGAAATCAAAACTAGTGCCCTCATAACAGATAATATTCCTGTGTGCCAACTTGAACACAACGGCCCAGATGGCTTATCTCACGCCAGACAAGCAAGGACAGCTGACTCAATACTTTCAATTGAGGGCAGCAAAGACCCAGCTCCCTGTAAGAAAAATTCTGCAGGCTTTGGGCTACATGGCATCTTGCATACTACTAATTCCATATGCCAGACTGCATATGAAGAAACTACAATGGTACCTAAAGAGTGTATGGTCTCAACGCTGTCAAAGTTTGGAAACAGTTATACCACTAATTCCTGGTCTTCAACAGGAGTTTTGATGGTGGGCTCAAGCTTGTCACCTCAACAAGGGACAGCCTTTTACTCAACCCACAGCCAGGCAAACACTGACAACAGATGCATCGGATTACGCCTGGGGAGCACACATGGCAGGAAAATGTATTCAGGGCGAGTGGCCCACAGAGCAAAGGCATCTTCACATCAATGAAAAAGAGATGCTAGCTGTACAAAATGCACTTATAGCTTTCAAGGACCTGCTGCATCCAGGACAACTACTACTAAAGACAGGCAACACCACGGTTATGTGGTACATAAACAAGCAAGGGGGCACGCACTCCTACCCCCTCTGCAGACAAGCCATGACCTTGTGGAACACAGCTCTAGACTACCAAGTTCATCTGCAAGCACAATTCCTGCCAGGAGAGAAAAACACACTGGCAGACAACCTAAGCAGAAACATCATGGATCCCCACGAATGGGAATTGAATCCACAAGTATTCAGAATGATAACACAATAATGGTGGAGCCCGGACATAGATCTGTTTGCATCCCCAATGAACTGCCAGCTACAGAAATTCTGCACAAGGAGTTACCATCCACAAGCATGGAAAGTGGATGCCCTCTCATTCAGCTGGAAAAACCTGCAAGTATACGCTTTCCCTCCTTTACCTCTCCTTCCAAAGGTACTCATAAAATCCAGGCAAGAAGATCCGAAGATGATCCTGATTGCACCAGACTGGCCACGCCGCCAGCACTGGTACCCAATCTTAAAGAACTTAGCACAAGAACCACCCTGGATTTTGCCTCATCCCACATTTGCTAACACAGCACAACAATCAAGATACTTCACAGCCAGCTAAAGACCTTAAACCTAGCTGCATGGAAAATTCCTTAGTCAAGCAAGCAATGCCTCTCTCCAAATGTTATGGATGTCATTCTGGAGGCCAGAAGGCCTAGCACCAGGAAAGCCTAATCTGATAAATGGAAGAGATTCCGTGCCTGGAACCAGGCGCACAGCTTTGACCCTCTTGTCCCAAACATTCCTCAGATACTTCAATATTTAACTGAGATGCTGGACAAGGGCCTCTCCTTCTCATCCATCAAGATCCACACCTCAGCCATTTCTGCTCATTACAACACAGATCCACCATTTTTTTCTACTCCTTTGCTCAAACAGTACCTCAGAAGGGCTAAAAACATAAGACCGCCCCGTAGAGCACCTACCCCAACTTGGGACCTCAACTTTGTTTTGGAAAAATTAACTTTACCTCCTTTTGAGCCAGCTAACACAGCAGAATTAAAATGCATCTCTTGGAAAACTGCTCTGCTACTGGCAATAGCATCAGCACGAAGAGTTTTAGAATTACAGGCACTAATGGCAGTGGAACCTTTCCTCATTTTCCATCAGGACAGGGTATTTTTAAGAACTAACCCTACGTTTATGCCAAAGCTGGTATCGAGTGTGGCTCTAAAAACCAAACTATTCATTTGTCAGCTTTCTATCCAAAACCACAGAACAAAGGGGAGAGACTACTACATTCTTTCGACATTCACAGACAGTAACGCTTCTACTAGGACAAAACCAATGCTTTCAGAAAATCTGAGCAATTATTGGTAGCATATGCTGCAGGAGCACAGGGAAAAGCCATTTCCAAACAGACTATCTCAAAATGGATAGGACATTGTATACGTTTCTGCTATACTCACCATGGGAAACCTCTACCTAGCAGCATTAGATCTCACTCCACCAGGGTAACAGCCACTTCAACTGCCTATCTCAGAGGAGTACCTACCAAGGATATTTTGGAAGCAGCAACATGGAGTTCTGTGCATACCTTCACCAAGCATTATCATTTGCCTTTACACTCCAAATCCAGAGGTGGCTTTGCCACTGCTGTGCTGCAGGGCCTTATAGCCACCTCTAATGCCTTATAGAACCAGCCTCCCTACCTCAACTTTGGGATTCCACCCAAGTGTAATGACTGCAGCAGTGTAATACGATGAACATAGTACAGTTTTGTACCTACCATAAATGTAGATGTTCGAGTGTAAACACTGCTGCAGTCCAGATTACCCTCCCTCCTTCCCCTCTTACTTGCTGGTACGTACCTATGCCTTCTACCCTTTACTACCTATGGAGAGTATTTGCTGGTAACTGAAAGTTGTTGTTTGCTTTTCTTATGTATGTTTTATTAGCAATTTAAATTGCCTACCTATTTGGGGGCACCTGACATCTGGGGCAAGAAAAACTGAAGAAAATGGCATCGGCTGCATCTTGTATACTCCTGTCGCACTGACGTCAGGGAGGAGGTGACAGCAACCGACGCCGGACCAAGACTTTGGAACTCAGGCCGACTGGGGAACCGCCTGACAGCAGGATAACCCAAGTGTAATGACTGCAGCAGTGTTTACACTCGAACATATACATTTATGGCAGATACAAAACTGTACTTTTCTGCTACTTACACCATGGTAAACCTGTGCCGAAGGGCATTAGGTCTCATTCCACCAGAGCCGCAGCTACTTCAGCAGCCTTTCTCAGAGGAGTACCATCCAAAGACATTCTAGAGGCTGCTGCTTGGAGTTCTGTTCACACCTTTACAAAGCATTATCGTTTGCCCCTCTAAGTCCAGGGCAGGCTTTGCCACTGCAGTTCTGCAGGGCCTTATAGCCGCACCTAATGCTGTTTAGCTCCAACCTTCCAACCATAGCTTTGGGATTCTACCAAAATGTAATGACTGCTGCAGTGAAACACGAAGAACATAGTACAGTTGTGTACACGTAACATAAATGTAGATGTTAGAGTGTATTCACTGTTGCAGTCCAGGTTACCCTCCCACCATCCCCCTGTCATTCCGGAGCCTATCTATCCTTGTCTATCTTCTACAACCTATGTGGTGTATTTGCTTGTAGATGAAGGTAAAGTTTATATTGATTGTGTATATGTGTATATATCTATATAAATATTTATATATATATATATATATATATATATATATATATATATATATATATATATATAGTTAAAGAAAATTCAAATATCAATTCACATAAGGTTCAGCAAGGCATTCTTTATTACTTGCAGCAAGGAGACACAAAGCATGTTAGGTACAAGATTTGTCTGATTTTCAATAGCTCAGTCTGCTGTTTTTATACAGTTCTTTGCACATACACTATACGGTTCTCTGCACGTACACAGCAGGTGCTTATCAGTTAATTGCTGACTTTTACAAAAACATCTTTCAGAATTTAGCTTGTCCACAGGGCTTGCCCTGTCAAGCCCAGTTTCTGAGTTATGGTCCTGTAACTGTCTCTTCCTAACACAACACTTATCTGTTGCAAGTGTGAGGCCCGTATCTCAACATTCCACAGCAAGAACAACAGACTTTTAGGCGTCAGCAACATTTACAGAGACCACCAGTATTTACACATTTTACATAGAATAAATGTATTAACTGTTGACCCTTTAAGTGCAGAATTGTACACTATACTATTTGTACATTTCTCTAACATCTCCCCCCTTTTAATGCTTTATTCTTATTGTTTAATGAGTCTAAAACAACTCCATTTCATCTCTTGACCATTTCCACCCAGGGTCTTGCAGTCAGAGAGTCATTCGGCTTAGGCTCAAGTAAACAATTCTTCTGCCTCCAATTTTAGTAGTTCATATTCAGTTCTTTGTTGGTACAAGGTCTTTGAGACTGAGGCATCTATAGTGCTTTTTACCAGTCCACGCATGCAGGGGACGCAGCAGCATCCACAGACCGTCAATATCACTACTCCAACGCAAATGGCGATCAACACATTCATCAGGACACTGCCCCAGCCCCCAAACCATTTTTGGAAAAAGTCTGTTAAAGGATTTTGACCTGGCTTGGTCAAGGCAGATACTTGTTGAATCACTTCAAGATGACTATTTATTTCGTGTTCCTTGTCGGGGATAAACAAACAGCTTTCCTCTTGGATTAATGTGCAAGTACCTCCTTCGCAGCCAGGGTGAAATTGAGAGCCATATGATTTTGAAGCACTACTGCTCTCATAGCGGTCAGTTCATCTGTCACCAATTCCAAGGCGGAAAAGGTTGCATTGTTCAATGTCTCAAGCAGCTTGGACAACTTTCTTAGTTCCCAAATCGATTTTACCACTCCGTACTGAGGTAGTATGCCGGCCAATGATATGACGTCATCACCGAGAGCCATATGGGACAGTCCTTTGTCATTGACGTGAGCCAGATCATGGTGATATATCTATGATGCATCGATTTGGCCTACTGGATTAGTAGGTTTTTTAACTTCTCGAACATTTTGGATTTTCCCTTGAGGTAAAGCTAACGTGTGTCGTATAGCTGGAACTAGGTAGTCCAAAAAGCAGCTTCCGGACCACTTTCTTGGTAGCCATTTATATGCTTTTCTTCCGCACACAAAATAATCTTCCACTTTAATGGTGATGTTAAACTCGAAGCGATCCCCAAAATCCTGTTGTCCTCTGAACATTTTCCAATAGACAGTTTCCATTTCCTGGACAAAGTAGACTATAGAGTTAAGTTTTCTTATAGATGAGAAATTTGCCACACAACCCGACTTGTATGCAGTGCAGTTATAAAACCACTGTTTTGTTACAGTGGTTTCATCCTACACTAGTTTTATCAAGTTTCTGAAAACACACAGTTCCGTTTTGACAGAAGGCCAGCTGTAAGGCAACCGCATTTGCAGAAGTAATATTAGCCGTGTTGCTCAACAAACTTGTCCTTGTCTCGGTAACATTTAGTGGAGACACCACTAAAGGTAATCCTCCATGTGCAGTTGGTATAGCTGCACAGATCCAGCAAGTAGAGACATTAAGGGTATCTGCATATACGTACTTGATAGCCTGATTTGTGTTGAAAGCAGGATGCCATGCTGCACGCTTGCTAGGTTCAGTAAATGTGGCAGAAAAGAGAAATGGCCATAGCAGAAGAACAATGACCACAATAACAGTCAATGAGATTACCACACACTATTTTTGTGGAAAGGGTTGTCGTTCCAGTGTTCAGTTTTCTTCGGTTTTCCCAAAAGGATGGAATTCAACTTTCTTTGATGCAATCATGTCGCTTAATCTGGGTATTTTTATCTTATTCTATACCCTATAGGACCTTAGCACCAATGATTGCTTCACTGGGTTTGAGACGGATCAGATCCTATTGATCTGACCTCCCTTTGTAGCCAGACTTTTGTGATTAGGGTCCCGATGGAAAGGTAAGATCTTTACCCAACTCGAATTTCTTCACTAACTTGCAGTGTGTCAGATGGATCCACGAAGCTCGCTCTGCAATCTTGACTGCAGTCGCTGTGGAAAGAAGCACCTGGTAGGGACTTTCCCACTTCAGTGATGCCCAGTTCTTCCTCTTCACGATCTTGATACACACCCAGTCTCCTGGAGTTACTGTTATTTCCGGTGTCTTAGTCTGCTCTGGACCTGAAACAGAATTAGACTGCAACAGATGTTTAGAATTTAAGTTTCTTCATATATTCAGCTAATGTAAGATCAGCTTCCTGGTCTGAAGGCATGAGAGGTTTCCATTGGGGTGTACAATACGCCCTCCCATACAGTTTCTCATATGGGATCAGCCCTGTTGCTGAGGGAACTGTTCTCATGTTCAACAGTGCCAGGGGTAAACAGTACAGCCAGGTTTTTTCAGTTTCAGCCATTAGTTTCCTCAGTTTACTTTTAAGTATACCATTATGTCTTTCGACCATTCCTGCAGACTGAGGATAAGCACAGTGATTTTTTAGAGAAATACCAAAAAACTTACTTAGCTGTTGTATAGTTTGGTTTACAATGTGTGTTCCTTTGTCACTATATATTCTGTCCGGAATGCTAAACCTAGGAACAATTTCTTTCACAAGAACCTTTGCTACTGTAGCTGCATCCGGGTTCCTGGTTGGAAAAGCTTCCACCCACCTTGAGAACATATCTATAATGACAAGGCAGTACTTCTTATTTTCACATTTATTTAACTGTATAAAATCCATGCAGATGGTGTGAAATGGGTATGGAGGTGTGGGGAAACTCCCTTGACTGGGCCGCACTGCTCCTTGTGCATGATATTGATTGCAAATCTGACATGCTAAACAACATTTTTTTTTTTTTTTTTTTTTTTTTTTTTTTTTTTTTTTTTTTTTATATAGAGTAGTTTGAAAATCCATATGCAGTGAACACCTGATTCACTATCTGTACCATTCCCCCTGTTGAGACATGGCATTGCCCATGGCTCAATAATGCTGCATATTGAAAAAGATTAGCAGGTAATATTGGTTTCCCTTCTTTTGAGATGTACAAACCATCTCTGAAGACGGTCCCCTGTTTTAACCAACGCCTTTTTTCTACCTGTGTGGTCGATGATTGCATTGTTTATAGCATGTCCAAATTTAAACTTTCAGAAAGTTCTAAATCTTCTACAAGGTGTAAACAAGCTTCTGCAGCTGCTTGCTTTGCAGCAGCGTCAGCTCTTGCATTACCTTTTGAAATAACATCCTGCTGTTTTGTGTTAGCTGCGCATTTGCAGGTAGATAAACACTGAGGTAATTGAATGGAGTTTAAAAGATCCAATATGAGCTGTGCATGATTTATGGGTTTACCAGTTGATGTAATCATACCTCGGTTTTTCCATTGCTGTGCAAACACAATCACTGTGGAAAAAGCATATTGACTGTCAGTAAAAACATTTGCATGCTTACCTTTAGCTGAAGTACATGCACGAGTGAGTGCAATCAATTCTGCCGCCTGTGCGGACACATGTCGTGGTAAGGGTTTTGCCTCTATAACCTCTGTGTTGGATACTACAGCATAGCCCACTAGGTTCTGTCCTGCTGTGTTCTTTTTGCATGAGCCATCTACATAATATGTCAGATCAGCATCTGTTAAAGGTACATCTGTGAGGTCTTTCCTAGGTAATGTTGTCTGCTCGATCTCCTGCAGGCAGTGATGTGGAGTAACCATCTACAGGGGTAGGGAGCAGAGTTGATGGATTCAGGGTTGTGCACCGTTCAATTGTCATGTGAGGCTGGCTCAGCAAAACAGTCTTGCAGGAGAGATGTCTAGCTGGGGAAAGGTATGCTACCTTTTCTTGTAACAAAGTAATTGCTACTGCATGAGGGACCCTTAGGGTGAGTGGGTGAAACAGAACCACTGAGGCCGAAGCCTGTACTGCCATAGCAGCTGCAACAACCGCCTGAACACAATGGGGTAAGGACCATGCCACTGGATCTAACTGTGATGAATAATAAGCAATGGGACATTGTTTATCCCCATGTTGTTGCGTCAGGACTGATGTCATATAGCCGTGCTTACAGTGAACAGTTTGAAAAAAGCGCTTGTGATAATTTGGTAACCCCAAGACAAAAGAAGACTCTATTAACTGTTTTAAGTTACAAAAGGCTAAATCCACCTCCAGTGTCCAAATCACCGGGTCCTGTGCTGCCATAGGATTTTGTATATGAGGTCAGACAAGGGTGCCACTTCCAAAGCATAGTTTGGAATTCAACTTCAACAGAAGTTAGTTTTACACAAAAAGGACATCATTTCCTTTTTGGTAATAGGTTTTGGAGCCTGCAAAATAGCTATTTTCCTGTCCTCATCCAAGGTTCTACCTCCATCAAATATTATATAGCCCAAATATCGGACCTGCATTTTCCAAAGCTGCAATTTTTCCTTGTTTACCTTGTGTCCCTCAGCAGCTAAAAATTGTAGCAATGCTAGCGTATCTTCTCGGCAAGCTTGTAAAGTGGGAGCTGCTAATAAGATATCAACATAAAGCAGGATTTGACTATTTCTCAGTGGGCTAAATCTTGCTAAATTACTTGACATCTCTTGTGAGAATATCGTGGGGCTTTCACAATAACCTTGTGGTAGTCGAATGTGTGTGTGTATCTTTTACCCTGATAAGTAAATGCAAACCAGAATCTACTTTCTGGATGTATTGGAATTGAGAAAAATGCATTACTAATATCTACTACAGAAAAATATTTCTGATGAGGTTTTAACACATTTAAGAGTGTATGTGGATCAGGTACTGTAGGTGCCCTAGGTATTACTGCCTCATTTACAGCCTGCAGGTCTTGAACCATGCGCCACTCTCCATTTGCTTTCTTAACTGGGAACAGAGGTGTGTTACATGGTGAATCAGGAGATTCAATTAACACCACTTTTAAGGAGTGCAGCTATAATGGGCTTTATCCCTGCCTCTGCATCTTTTTTTCAGCGGGTATTGACGTTTTTTTTTTTGAGGTCTAAAAGTTGATTTTGGAGTAATCACCACTGGTCCTGCCGTGCGAATAAGGCCTACATCTGATTTCCCTGTGGACCACAGTTTATCTGGAATACCTTTCAGAGCATTCTCTTCCTCCTTTAACCGGAGTATTTGTCAAATGTTTTTGCGAAAATGTAGGTGTACTGCTGGCTTAGTCTGAGTTACCCAGTTCAATTTTTGTACCTGTACTCCCTGCTCTGAAAGTTCCTCTCTGGTCTGTTTTTCCCATCTGGTAATATTCCTGCCCAACTCTACCCATTTTGTGTTCTTGTCTTTAGTGAGGTTTACATGTGGTAGGAGGTCAGATTTGTAAAGTGCTGTCATCTCTTTAGGCAGAGAGCAGCTGGCTATGTTTTTTCCCATTGTGTCCCAGTACAGGTTACGCAACACTAGCCTAGCTGTGGGATATTTAAATTATCTCTGTAGTCCTCATCTGGCCCTTGTGTGTCATGAAAATACAGAGTGCAGTGCAGTAATGGCTGCTTCTTAATATCTAATGAGGGAAATTTACTAATGGCCAAATCCATTAATTCCTTGGTTACAGTCCGTGGGGCCAGTCGTAACCAGGTCCTGACTGTACCTGTAAAACATCTCACCTCTTGGCTGCACTACACATGTATCATGCACTTCATAGATGTCAGTCTGTCGTTGTGCTTGCATCCCTTGTATAGTTGGAACCACCGCTATGCCAAATGACTGCATCAAGTCTCTGCCTAAGAGATTTTTTGGGCATTTTGCAGACACTACAATTTTACTTCTCAACCCTGTTACAGGATCCATAATCATAATTGTGTGAGGTGCTCCCGGTATAGCTGCCCATTTGCAGCCTTAACAAATATGTAATCCGAAGACCGTGTACACTCCGGTAATTCGGAGGGATGTATCAGGGTCCGTGAAGCCCCAGAATCACACAAAAAGCTAACCTCTCTTCCTTCTACCAAAAGAGTGGCTTCTGGCTTGGTATCTGCTAAAAAGAGTTCCAAGCACAGAAGTGCCAAGTCCAATACCTCATCACTTTCATTTTCATTGTCATCCCCTCCACCATCCTGTGCTTCCTCCATTTTTACTTCTACATTACCATTTATCCTGCTTTGTATTGTAACCCTTCCCTGTGCTTCCTGACTACCATTTAGTCAGTTATCACCTTTTTGTTCATCCGTCCTTGTCCTATTATTCCCTTTGCAATCCCTTGCCATGTGACCTTTCTTCCCAGATTTAAAACATTCTCCCCTCTTTTTACGTCCCTCAAAATTTTCTGACCGTTGGTCAGACTGTCTACCTTCCCTATTTTTGCCCTTCTTTCCTGGATGTACCACATATACCTCAGCCCCGTCTTCTAATGAAAATACCTGCATTTTCTTTTTCTTTTTGCTATTAAAGTGCCTCTCAGCATGCCTTGCATACTCAAGCTGTGGCTGCAATCTGCTTGTACGGTGATCTACCATGTGTTTTGTAATAAAACTACTAATAGGAGCACTGCTCCCCTTCAGAAAGGCATTTTTTAACTGTTGTTCATAGGGGGAGTCTACTGTCAGGTTGTCAGGGATTTGCATCCCACAATGATTATTAAAGCACTCTATGAGCCTAGCAAAATAGCGGTCAACTGACTCGCCTTCTTGCCGGACACAGTGATTAATACAGGTCCAGTCTGCCTGTGGTTTCCATTTACCAGAAATTCTGTTTGTAAGTCCTGTCACCTGGGCATCTAACCCTACATTACGTGGAAGGGGTCTCTGCTGAGCGTCATGAGGATTCCAGTTACCACAGACCATGTGCAAGTCTGGACCTATAATTTGTCTTACCACTTTTTCTCTCTCTTCTCCATTTAGGTTATAGCTTAGCCTCATACCTTGCAGGTCCTCTGAAAATTTTGGAAAGTTGATCCTAGGGTGGGGAATACCATCTGTGGCCTTCCTAATATCTTCAGGACTCCAGGGTCTATATACTAATAAAGTAGGGTCTTTGTTATCCTGACCTGCTCTGGGATTAGGTACTTCAATAAGAGGACAGAGTTCTTCTTCCCCACTAGTCGTGGCCTGGGTTTCACTAAACAATCGCCAGACTTCTAAATTTTTATCATTATCTGTGTTTTTTGTTTTGGACCTAGTCCCTATTGGACCCTTAACTTTAACTAACTTTATTTTTACAGAGTCCTCACCTCCTGTGACTACAGGATGTAGAGGAGGCACTCTGTGTTGATTATTTGCCCCATATGCTGGTGGGGGAGGGGGTGCTGAAGCTAGCACTAGGTGGTTATCCTCTTTATCTAAAAACATTGTTTTAGAATTTTTTTCTTTCTGGTCTCTTCGATTTGCTTCCTCCAGCCATCTGTGTGCCTGGGGAACTCCTAATTGTCGCTGTTTTTTTTAATTTGCCCCTTGGAGTCTGCTTTTAATTGCTTTATCAATTTGAGAAGTGAAGATTTATCTAATTTTCCATCAAAATCATACTTGGTTACCCATTTTGAAAAATAACATTATCTGGGCACTGTACCTGCATATATTTACCATCTTCTGTTAATGGTGGGTTTTGTGATGTTTTTGCACCACAGTTATAATTACCCATTTGCTTACTACGTAGTTACCTTTAGTAATGTTATCTATTACCTTCAATTTTTACGTGTACCACGGATTTTGTTATAGTCTCTTCAGAATGACTGTCTAACCTTTTACTATCCTTTTCACCTAGTCTGACAGAACTGCAGTTTTTTTTCCCTCTTCTGTCTCTGACTGAATAAAATACAATCTAACAGAATAAATGCAGTTTTAATCTAACAGAAAATAAAATGCAGTTTTCACGTCCCTGACTGAATTAAAATACAATGTAACAGAAAATAAAATGCAGTTTTCCTGTCCCTGACTGAATTAAAATACAATCTAACAGAAAGTGCAGTTTTCCTGTCCCTGACTGAATTAAAATACAATCTAACAAAAATGCACTTGCCTGTCCCTGACTGAATAAAACAGAATAGCAAAACCCACCTTACCTGAGCCTACGTGATTGACCACTGATTCGTGGATACCCATCCTTCAATCGCAGATCAGAAGGTGACTGGCTTCTTTTGACAACAATTCAGTTGGGAGGTCTTTATACTGCAGAAGAACTGATTTGGTTTCTTCCCCATACGGTTTTAGCCACCTGGCCGTCTGATCCGAGGTGAAGAGAGGGTTCCGGCTTGAAGGACCAATCTGTTAAAGAAAATTCAAAGATCAATTCACTTAAGGTTCAGCAAGGCATTCTTTATTACTTGCAGCAAGGAGACAAAGCATGTAGGTACAAGATTTGTCTGATTTTCAATAGCTCAGCCTGCTGTTTTTATACAGTTCTTTGCACGTACACTATACAGTTCTCTGCACGTAAACAGCAGGTGCTTATCAGTTAATTGCTGACTTTTACAAAAGCATCTTTCAGAATTTAGTTTGTCCACAGGGCTTGCCCTGTCAAACCCAGTTTCTGAGTTATGGTCCTGTAACTGTCTCTTCCTAACACAACACTTATCTGTTGCTAGTGTGAGGCCCCTATCTCAACATTCCACAGCAAGAACAACACTTTTAGGCATCAGCAGCTTTTACAGAGACCACCAGTATTTACACATTTTACATAGAGTAAATGTATTAACTCTTAACCCTTTAAGTGCATAATTGTACACTATACTATTTGTACATTTCTCTAACATCTGTGTGTATATATATATATATATATATATATATATATATATATATATATATATATATATATATATATATATATATATATATATATGTGTGTGTGTGTGTGTATATATATATATTTTTTTTTTTTTTTTTTTTTTGCTACCTTTTTGGGGGCACCTGACATCTGGGGCAAGAAAAACTAAAGAAAATGGCGTCGGCTGCATGTTTTTATACCCCTAACATAATTGAAGAGGAGACAGCAACCGTCTCAGGACCCAAGACTTTGGAATTCAGGCCGACTGAGGGCAACCTGCCAGCAGATTACCGAAATGTAATGACTGCAACAGTGAATACACTCTAAAATCTACATTTATGGTAAGTGTACACAACTGTACCTTTCATGGCCTCTTACATCCTCTTGATCCCTCTGGCCAGACTATATATGAGGAAGCTGCAGAGGTACCTCAGAAATGTGTGGTGCCAACTTTCTCAATCCCTGCTCTTTAGGGTGAAGTTTTTCACCTGTCTCAGGAAAGTTTCATTAGTGGGCCTGAGCATGCTCTCTCAA
Source organism: Protopterus annectens (assembly GCF_019279795.1). NCBI lineage: Eukaryota > Metazoa > Chordata > Ceratodontiformes > Protopteridae > Protopterus > Protopterus annectens. Next base: position 362,929,120 of record NC_056735.1, read on the forward strand.
CCCGTGCCTTCCCTTCAGGTTTATTGACCTGGACCAAATTTTGACAATGGTTGCCGCAGAAATAGCCTGGCAGCCTACTACAGTAACATACAGAATCAGGGCAGATGGGACTCCCAGTTCAAGAACAAACATCATTCTGAAAGAGCTGATGGTAGTCCAAAAAGGTCTGATTGCCTTCAAAGACCAATGGAAGCCAGGAGTACTCTTAGTAAAGTCAAACAATACCATGGTTATATGGTAGATAAATAAGCGGGGGGTCTCACTGTTGCCCTCTTTGTCTAGACATGGATCTTTGGGAAACTGCGAACTCCCTATGTCTGCACTTCATGGCACAGTACCTGCCAGGAGAAACCAGTCAACTGGTGGATCACCTAAGCAGGAGCCTGTCAGACCCTTAAGAGTGACAACTGCATTGGGAAATTTTTCTCAGCACAGTCAAAGAATGGGGTGTGTCAGAGATTAAACTTTTTGTCACAAAAGAAAATGCTTACTTGAAAATTTTGCTCAATGACCAAAACAAGGTCAGACTGGAAGACGATGCCTTCTCTTTCCCCTGGACAGGCTTGTTCATTTATGCATTCCCCAGTGCCCTTCCCAGGGTACTGCAAAAAATACAGGAAGAAAGGCCAGGGGTAATTTTAATAGCCCTAGATTGGCCAAGGCGGCAGCACTTGTATCCCCTAATGTTCAGTCTGCGCAAGAATTGAGCTATGATTGCTGCCCCAACAAGTGAACCTGTTAACACAGAACATGGGCACCATCATACTCCCCAACCTGAATACACTCAAATCGACAGCCTGGATGATACCTTGACCCCTTGGAGGGGTTCCCCCCTTAACAGACAAATCCTGGACATTCTAAATGAAACAAGGAGACCTACCACAAGAAAATCTTACTCTGCCAAATAAGGGGCTCACTACATGGTGCAGACAAAAGGGACAGGAGCCCTCTTGAGGCTCGTCTGGCTCTTATCCTTTCATACTTATCAGGACTTTTTGACAATAGACTTTCTTATTCCTGCCTTAAAATTCACACACCAACAATTTGAGTATCTGCCTTCTCAACCCCATCTCTTCTCCCATACTCTCATGAAGCAGTTCCTGAGAGTGGTCATCCACAGCAGACCCCTGAGAAAACCTTTTCCCCTGTGGGATCTCAACTTCATTCTGTAGAAGCTTACCCTCCCATCTTTTGACTTCCACAGGCTTCCATATACTGATGAGGAAGACAGCCTTTCTGCTAGCCATTACTTTAGCAAGAGGGATTTCATAGCTTCAGGCCCTTATTTGTGTTGAACCTTTCATCCCTTTCTACCGTTGCAGGACCAAACTTTCCTTTATGCCCAAGTGGTTAGAGATGTTTTTAAATCAGAACATCCACTTGCCCATCTTCTTTTCTAGCCCTCAAAACAAGGGGAAGGAATCCTGCATACTCTAGATGTGCCTAGGCAGCTGTGTTACTACTTGGAACAAAGAATGTTAGGAAGTCTGACCAGCTTTTTGTGGCTTCTGTCTGTAGCTCTGATGAGAGACCAGTTTCTAAACAGTCTCCAAATGAATTCTCCCACTGAATCTTTTGCTACACTGATGGGAAGAAGCCACCAGACCCTTGGAGATTGCACTCCATTTGGGCTACTGTTATTTCTACAGCCTTTTTTAAAAGGGGTGGCCACACGGGAAATTTTGGTCCTCTATGCATACCTTCACCAAACATTATCACCTTCCAACCTTCTCCATGTCCAGAGCAGGGTTTACAATTGCTATCTTGAAGGGCATTTTTCCTTACCATAAACTCTCCATTCACCTTCTTTCAGCGTTGAGAATCATCCCATCAGTTATGACTTTGAAAGTGAAACATGAAAAACATAGTACAGTTGTGTACACTTAACATAAATGTAGATGTCCGGGTGTATTCACTGTTGCAGTATTCTTTCCCTCCCTTCTTCTGCTGTTGCCCACTGAGATTGGGATGGATATTTTCCTCTCTGCATGCTGTTGGCTCCTCCTCCTATGTACATACTCTGGAGTTTATGATCTTGGGCCTTGACCTTATGATCCTGTTAGGAGGCTTGTGTGTTGAACAAGAAAGTACTGAAATTATGGAGCCAGCTGACTCCCTTTATACCCAGATGTCTTGATGTTTGTCAGGGTGTCTACAGGCTACAGGAGGAGGAGAAAATTCTGTGGTAGTTGGGCCAGCCAAGGGCTTCCACGTCAGGAAGTCCCATCAGGTATGACTGCACCTGTGAATAAACTCAAACATCTGCATTTATGGTAAGTATAAACAACTGTACTTTCCCATGTCCCAACTAATCTGTCTGTAACCAGTTCCAGAACTTCTATAGGTAGCTCATCCCCTCCTGGATTTTTCAATCTTGCTGTCCTGTCCCACATATTCATCTTTTGTGTGCATGTCTGTGAAGAAACACCAGATCCCACCCATCTTCCTTTTTCAGTTCTGGGAAATTTTGGTCTGTCCAGTTCTCTCTCCCTTCTTCCTCTTGTCCCATTCATGTCTCTTTCTACACGTACAGACTCTTGTATCCGCCCCCCCATCTATATTTCCTGTATACCCCTTTCCACCTTGCGGCATAACTTACTATCAATATTTGAGTTGCCTTTGGTGATAAGCTGAAATACAATTTTTCCAATTCCACCCTCTATTTTAGTATCTTTCTGTCCTCTCATTGCTGTACTTCATGCTGTATCATTTATATTCCTTTCCCTCTTAATTTCTTCCATTGATTTATTACTTTCCTTTTTGTTGTATTTGATCTAGTTCATTCAGCACGTCTCTCCTCCTTCCTTTCTTTTGGCTCTGCATAGTCCATTTCTGTATTTTCCTTTCCATTTCATTTTTATATGCATCCCATAATTCTCCTCAGTCTTCCATTCTGCCTAATGTCTGCATGATAATGTTTTATGTGTTTGCACTCTGATGTTCTCTTTCTGTAATAAGATACCAAATAACCTCTAAGATCTTATACTTGTCTTATTCTAATCTGTACCATCAACAAGACATGATCAGAATAGTTTGTGGCTTGCAGATTACTTTCCTGATACCTGCTTAGTTCTCAATGTTAATGTACCCTCTATCTATTCTTCCTCAACTTTTATGTCTACAAGACATACCTGTGTCCCCCCCCCTTAATCTCCACTCATCTCTCCTATTTTCTATACATCCTTCCACCCTACCTTTTAATTATAATGCTACTGCTAGTAATATCCTTTTCTTAACCTAGTAGGCATCTGGAGGAGACCTTCCTTTTTAAGGTGCGACTCAGGAACAAAGTCTGGTTAAGTGACTTGCTGAGGGCCACACAGTAAGCAAATTAAGGGTTGAAGGAATCAAACCCATAAGTATCGAACGTTTTTCCTTCTCCAGTTCCCTTTTTCTTCTGCACCTCCTCTTTCCTTCCACACAGCTTACTGTTCTGTTCTTCCTTACTCCTGATCTTCTGATATCATGATCTATTTAATCACTATAATGTTCATCTACTATTAAAATGTAAAACGTTAATGTATGCCTTGCTCCCATTTTACATGTTTGCTGCTGTTTTTCTCTCCAGCCTTTACCTAATGACATTAACAGTAAGTGTTGGATGCTTCTCTTGATAAGAACCTGTTCTGCTCTGCAGCTGCTGACCTTTTCAAGTTTCTGCAGGATGAAGAAATCAACCAGGCTCTCTCACCACGAGATTCTAGGAAGTCCTGATATATCCAAACCAGACAAAAATCCCAAGTGTAATGTAACGGCAAATCAGTAAGTCAAAAGCAGGAGCCTCACTTGGTCAGTAGGCAATAGGCATATGAAAGCACGTAAAATGCAACAACAAATCAATAAATCAGGAGCAAAGACTTCTATTTCTTGCAATAAGAAGTAAATAATCCAATATTCGAGTACGAAAAACGTTTTATTGTAAGCGCTTTCGCGTGGTCACCACCACGCTTCATCAGACAATACATGTAAAATGCAAACCATCTATTTATACGAGTAATTCTAAGAAAAGGCGCCAAATTAAAACAAATTAATTATACAATTTTTCAATTAACATGTTAATAAAAGCTAATAAAAACTAGTAAAACTAATTAAGAGGTAAAAAAGTTTCTGGTTACTGCATTTCATTTAAAAGGAGCCCAGGTTTTCGAAGGGGCTAAAATGCTAATAAGTCACGCACAGCTGGTTAACAGTATTAAAATAGACACAAAAAAAAAAAAACACAATGCTGACATAAATATTTCAAAAATAGTGCATTAGATCAAAAGGACCTGATCTCAATGTGGAAAAGCATGTTTAAAATACATTTAATATAAGAACAATATATAGCATATATAACAATGTATGGCATATATATAGAAAATGAATGAATAAATAAGTAAATAAATAAGTAAATAAATAAATAAATAACTATAAGCTTTAATAGAGTGTAAAAGAACAGTATTGTATATCTAAGCAGATATTAATGATATTAACTATTAGAAATGAATATTAAGTATTGCTTGTTGAATATGTGGGTTTGAATACCCATATATACATGTAAATACAGTGTAAATATGATAAAAAATATAAAGTAGAAATGTGTATATAAATTACATATAAATATAAATATATATAAACCCAATATTTATGGAATAAATAAATTAGTTAGGCATATAAAATAATATATACAAAGATTGTTACTGGAAGTATGGTATAAGTTGTATATATTATATAGCCAAGTAATATATGTCATCAAAATGGATATGTATAAATGATACAACATTCATGAATGAAATAAATAGATCAATGATAAACTGTTGAATGTTGACTGATAAAGAATGAATGAACAAATTTTGTGTGTGCAGTGAATAAAAAAGTAAGCAGAGTGAACACGATGCAATCTAATGAAACTGAAAAAATGATAGTAAATGGATAATACTACTAAACACAATAATTAAGATGCTGAGAAACAAAGTCTGGTTAAGTGACTTGCTGAGGGCCACACAGTAAGCAAATTAAGGGTTGAAGGAATCAAACCCATAAGTATCGAACGTTTTTCCTTCTCCAGTTCCCTTTTTCTTCTGCACCTCCTCTTTCCTTCCACACAGCTTACTGTTCTGTTCTTCCTTACTCCTGATCTTCTGATATCATGATCTATTTAATCACTATAATGTTCATCTACTATTAAAATGTAAAACGTTAATGTATGCCTTGCTCCCATTTTACATGTTTGCTGCTGTTTTTCTCTCCAGCCTTTACCTAATGACATTAACAGTAAGTGTTGGATGCTTCTCTTGATAAGAACCTGTTCTGCTCTGCAGCTGCTGACCTTTTCAAGTTTCTGCAGGATAAGGGGAAGGCCTTACAAGAATTGAAGCATATTTTTGTTTCTGCTATTCTCAAATTCCAAAGGCATTATCCCCCTATATCTGCTTTTGTCCACAGACAGCCTCTTCCTCCCCCAAATGTGAAAAGGGTTCTAGACTGGTTCCTCCTGTTAAATCTACTCATACTCCCACTTCTCAGAAATATCCTTTTCAAGACAAACCAGGTTCTGCCTGTCTGTCTTTTCCCCTTTCCTCAGTCAGGTTCCTTTATCTCTGTCCCTTCCCAGTTGGTTAAGGATCATTCAAGACTGTTGATCCATCATCCATCAGGGATAATACTCCTCAGTGTGTTAATCCCTTCCTTCCTTTCTAGGCATTTGTCAACCTCCTCAGGAACAGCTTCCTTTCATTCCAGAACGACTTCAGGGACTTCATTTCAAGACACCATTCAAGCTTTTCGCTCTTCCCAGGAGGGGAAGCAGTTTTATTCTAGAATGTGTCTGATTTCCAGGAAGGAAGGCATTTGGAGACCTATACTGGACCTTTTATCTCAACACCTTTCTGAAGATCCATTCTGTTAGGATGTTTTCCTTTCAAACCCTGTTTTCACTTCTCCCCAGGCTTTCGCAGTCTGTCTAGATCTCAAGGATGGAGAAGCGAAAAACAAACAAATATAAAAACAAAAATGCAGAAAGGTAGCAGTCTGGCAATACAAATCCACGAAATGTAGAGAGCTTTAAACGCAGAATTAGTTTAATAAAGTACCGTATTAATAAAGTAGTGTATTTTTCCACACTTCCTTTAAACCTTCAAAAAAAGCCTTGGTTTCTTGTTTTAATGAAGTTTTTTGTGGAGAAGCTGCAGATTTTTCTAAGCAGCGGAAAAGGTATTTTATTTAATTAATTCTGCGCCCGTTTAATTTTTTTTGGAGTGCTTCTAGTAACTTTTGTATGAGCGTGTTGTCATGAGGTTCCCAACAGGAAGTGATGTAATTTTAACACTTCCTCTAAACCTTTTTAAAAAAGTTTTACTGTTTGGTTTTAAGATTTTTCTGAAGAAGCTGCAGATTTTTCTAGCAGCGAAAACGCTACTTTATTAAACTAATTCTGCGTTTAAACCTCTCTACATTTCGTGGATTTGTATTGCCAGACTGCTACCTTTCTGCATTTTTGTTTTTATATAGATCTCAAGGATGCTTATCTTCACATCCCTATTCATCTCGGTTACAGGAAATGTTTGCTCTTCTGTGTTTCTTCTGTTTCTTCCTTGCATTTTCAGTTCTCTGCTTTGCCCCTTGACCTTTCTACTGCCCCAAGGGTGTTTACGAAATGCCTCCTCCTATGATTGCTTTTTGCATGGTAAGAGGAGTTCATATATTTCCTGATGTAGAAGACCTCCTTATTCAGGCTTCTTCCCCCGAGACCTTGCTTCAGCACCTTCACTGTACTTTTACTTCTTGCAAAGCCTGGAGTTTACAATAAACTTCCAGAAATTCACCCTGGTTCCTTCTCAGGATCATGTGTTTCTTGGTTGTCGGCTCCAACCCATCCCTGTGCTGTCCTTCCTGCCTCCTCCCAAGGGTCTTTCTGTGATTGCCCTTTTTCATTCACTTATTTCTCATGTTTCAGTTACAACCAGGGAGTTTCTCAGGGATGTAGGATTCATGGCTTCCATCACTCCTGTAGTACTTTTAGCCAGACTCCATATGAGAACACTACAGTTGTTCCTAAAGTCAGTATGGCTCCAGCACTGTCATCTAGATTTTCCAGTCCTCCTTCCATGCCTCAGACTCAAGCTTTAGTGGTGGATTCTTCAGCTGTCTCACAACCCGGGACCTCCTTTTCAGCCCCATTTCCCACTCTAACTTTTTTGAATGCCACAGACCCAAGGTGAGGAGCCTTTTTCGGTCCTCTTGGGGTTCAGAGTTTTTGGTCTCTTCATTAGAGGCCAGGAGATAACAATATCAAGGAGATGAGAACTCTCTTACACCCTTCAGGCCTTTCATTCTGTGTTCCAGGGCACCTCAGAATCATTGCAGACAACACCATAATAATGTGGTACATCGGGGGGGGGGGCACAGTCCTACCTTCTTTGCAGGCTGACTCTCTAAGTTTGGGGATCTAGCTGCCTAGTATCAAGTGACTTTTCAGGCTGTGTACTTTTCTTCAGAGCAGAACAATAGTGCAGACACTCTGAGCAGGTACATAACAGACTGAGGAATGGATGCTTCACAGAGATGTGTTTCTGGACGTTGTCCATCAGTGGGGTGCTCCTCGGGTAGATCTTCTTGCCACCCCTTTAAACAGCCAAATTCCACTTACTTTTTTCACCAGAGTCCCAAGTCCTTTGGCTTGTCAGGTGAGCACCCTGTCTTCTTCCTGGAATGGGGTGTTTCTCTACACCTTTCATCCCATTCTTCTCACTCCGAGGGTCCTGCTCAAGATAGAGCAAGGCTCCCCCAAAATCTTGTTGGTAATTCTTCTTTGGTCCATATAGCATTGGTTCCTTCCTCTTCTGCACTTAGCCAAGGGCAGTCATCACAAGTTAGTTCACAGGGTGGATCTGTTCACACAAGACAAGGAAACAGTCATCCATCTTCACTTGTCCACTCTTAACTGACATTGTGGGTGATAGGGTTTTGATCTCTTTTAGGCACTTTTTGTCTGAGGACATGCTTAGAGTCCTGCAAAAGACCAGGAGACCCACAACTAGGAAATCCTGTATGTCCAAATGGAAGAGATTTTCTGTTTGGTGCCTTGCTCATTACCAGGATCCGCTTTCTATGGTGTTGCCTCTTATTTGTGTGAATTTCTCCATGCTGGATTGGCTTATTCTTCATTTGAAGCTCACCTTTCAGCTGTGTCTGCTTGTCTGCAATTAACCCTTCCTCTGGCCTCTAGATTTGAGGTCAAGCAATTTCTTGAAGGCTTCCTTTGTATCAGACCTCCCAGGAAACCTGTTCCACCTTCCTGTGATCCTAATTTTGTTATTGAAAAATTGACTCTGGCTCCTTTTGAGCCTGCAGCTTCAGGTTCCTTACAGCACTATACATGGAAGAATATTCTTTCGGCCCTTCATCTAAGAGTGTCTGAACTCCAGGCTGTTATGGCTGTTCCTCGTTTTTTAGTTTTTCATAGGGCCAGGGTGTCTCTTTGTATTAATCTTTCTTTTATGCCCAAGATGATTAACACATTTTCTCTTAATCACTCTCTTAATTTGTCCTCTTTTTTTTTTTCCTTCTCCCCAGTCTGCTAGTGAGATGGTCCTTCACAACTTGTATTTGCATAGGAAGCTCAGGTATTATTCAGATAAGACTAAGGCCATTTGCAAGTCTGAGCAGCTTTTTATTTCTTTTCATCCCAGATCTCTAGGTTTAGCTGTTTCTAAGCAAACTATTTCTTATTGGATTTCTGAGACCATTTCTTTTTGCTGCTACTTTCATGGGAAAAAACTTTCTGGCTCTGTAAAGGCTCATTCTACTAGAACTGTGGCTTCCTCTGGTCCTTTTTTTAAAGGATTGGATACCAGTTCCATCTTTGAGGCTGCTACTTGGACCTCTCTCCATACCTTTATTAAGCATTACAAATTGGATGTTTCCATTGCAAGAACTGGCTTTACCAGAGCTATCCTGCATGGGTTTCTTGAGGGCTCTGCTTGGTCTTCATCCTCCCAAATTTCCTCTGGAGCTTTTGTACTCTCCTTTTAGTAAAGAACACCACAACAGTGATATGGAAGTACATAGTACAGTTGTGTAAAATCTTACCATAACAGTAGATGTCTTTTTCTCTTCACTGTTGCAGTATTTATTCCCTCCCTCCTCCCCCTTCTACTTCACTCTTTTCCTTTTTCTCCTTTTGGATACACGTGATCTTCATGATGTCCTTCAAGGATGCATCTGCAGTCCTTACATATGGGTTGTCCTGCCTCAGGCAGCCCTTCGGTCGGCCGGATTCTAAAGTCTGGGTCCGGCGTCGGCTGATGTTGCCCTTTTCCCCGACGTCAGAGCGACTGGGGTATAAAAGCATCAGCCGACGCCATGTTCCTCAGTCTTTCTTGCCACGAGGTGCCCGAAGCAGAAGCATTTCGCAACTCCCGTCGGCCAGCTCCTGTGATTTCAGCTACCGAAGACTTCAAAAAAGCTAAGTACCCCGTTGGGGACTCTTTCTTGCCTCAGCCGATGTCAGATCAAACGGTTAAAGTTAACAATTGTTTATCTTGTGGGAAACAAATACCTCATAAGGATTTCCATTCTTACTGCTTACCCTGCCTAGGCCCAGACCACAACGTCTCGGCCTGTTCAGCCTGTGCTTCCTTCAATAAACGCACTCTTAGGCGTCAGGCAGAGTTTGCAGAGGAATTTTTTTGGAAAAATTTCTGCTCTATCATGCCGTCGGAGCTTCCGACAGCACATTTACCCAAAAAACGAAAGGATAAGGACCGACACGCGGTCCACAGTTTCGACCGACTCCATGCCTAGGCCTACCGCGAGTGTCTCGGTCTCTTCTGAAAACGAAACTCTACTGCTTCAGACCGACAACACCACACAACCGGTAACTTCGGTACTGGAGGCCATCCCTGAGTCGGTCATAGAATTTCCATCTGAAACCGGTGCTCAGGAAATTTCCGACACCATTTCTGTTGATAAAACTACCCCAGCACATGGGGCAGCCAGGCCTCCTGTATCCATGTCCATTAAGGCCTTTACACGGGCTAAAGCTGCTAAACAGACCAAATCTCTCCCTCCCAAGGCTATTCCTCAGGGATACACTACCGGTTCACAAATCTTAAGTTTGGCTGAGGACCTTATTTCCTTAATCAGGGGCTCTCAGCCGCATCCAGACAGAGGCTCTCAACCTCCTCCAGACAAAAGGTCCAGGGTTGAGCAGGCAGATCCCCAGTCTTCTGATGAGGCCTCAGATGACTCTGCCCTTTCAGATTACCAGGAGGAGGCCCTTCCGGCCTACGAGGATTCTGATGCAGAGGAATCTATTCCCTCGGCCTCCCCACCTGAAGAGTTTTCCTTTGGGGAGACCCTTCACTCCATGAGAGAGCATTTCAAATGGCAAGGCCAGGAATTCTCTGATTCCAGGAAGAGGTTAAGGACCTTTTTACATTTACCTCATCATAGGCCCTTGGCTATCCCTCCTGTTTTGAATGTTATAGAAGATGTGTACTCTGAGTCTTGTATTTCCCCTGACTCCCTTCCTCCGGCTCCTGTCAAACCTGACAGGTACTACAGGGTCCCGGACTCACATCTATACCTTTACAAGGGCCACTCTGCTGACCCAGAAACTATTTCCCAGGACCCTAAAGGGGTTACAACTACTACTGCCAAGAATCCACTTCCTTCTGAAAGGGAATCCAGGGCTTTAGAGAGATGGGGTAAAAAAGTATACACTTCTTCCACTCTTTCTATGAGAGCATTAAATTGTCAATTCCATATGATACAGTATCAAGAGTATCTGTTAGATGAATTGCATAAAAAGCTATCCTCTCCTGAACCCCTAGACCGCAAGGCCCTTCAGGATCTGGTACATAACTCTCAACAGGTTAGCAACCATTTCTTACAGTGTGGTTATGATGCATTGGAAGCTTCATGGTAGGTCAGCAATGACAGGTGCAGTCATACGTAGACATGCTTGGCTGAAGGAACAAACACTGCCAGATCATGTTAAAGCAAAGCTTCTGGATGCACCACTGGAAAAACAAAAGTTATTTGGTTCCACCGCTCAAGAGGTCTTAAAGAAATTTGAAGAAAAGGCTAAATCAGTTCAAACAGTCAAAGATTTTCTCCAGGTCCAACCACCAAGATTCAGCAGAAATTGGCCTTCTAAGAATTGGTCCTTTCCGGATGCAGACAGATTTCAAAGAGGCAAAAACAGGCGTGGCAGAGGTAGAGGGCAAGCTCGAGGCTCCTACAGAGGACGTCAATGGCAGCCTCCTACCCAGAGAGGTAGTGCAGGACCTACATCTACTGCACAAGGACAAACAATGACTTGACTATGACTCCGCCAACCAGGGCTCAATTGGAAGCACCTTTGGGCGGAAAGTTATCTTTATTCTCAGAAAATCGGCACAGTATTACAAAGGACAAATGGATACTGCAAATAATAGACAAAGGATACAGATTCCATTTTCATACATTACCAAAAAGACAAGGCATGCCAAACCTGCCACCAAATCAAAGGGCAGAGGCTTTCAGGCAGATTGCCAAACTACTAGAAATGAAGGCAATAGAAAAGGTTCCTTTCACAAGGCCAAGGATTTTATTCCAGACTATTCCTTGTTCCAAGAAAAGAAAAACAATGGAGGCCTATTCTAGACTTGTCCGCACTGAATACTTATCTCATCATGCCAAAATTCAAAATGCTGACCTTGCAGCAGCTCCTTCCCATGCTGGGCAAGGGGTCCTGGCTGGTAACTCTAGACCTCAAGGAGGCATACCTGCATGTCCCTATCAGACAAAGTTGCAGAAGGCACCTCAGATTTCTTGCAGTTTCAGAGCATTATCAATTCTCAGCATTGCCCTTTGGCTTATCTACTGCGCCCAGAGCATTCACGAAATGCCTGGCATCAGTGATTGCACATTGCAGACTTCAGGGGATTCAAATATACCCATACCTGGACGACTGCCTTATACAAGCGGACAGCCAACAAACATTGTTAAAACACTTGAACTATGCCATCCGCCTTCTACAGGCCTTGGGATACACAGTCAACTTTCAAAAATCAAGACTTGTTTCATCCCAAAGAATAATTTTCCTGGGTGCAAAGCTGGATACAAACACCCAAATGGCTTTTCTCACAGAAGAAAAACAAGAACAATTACCGGATTATTTCAAAAATCTGACAACACAAACCCAGCTGACTGCAAGGAAAGTCCTGCAGACCCTGGGTTTCATGGCATCTTGCATTCTGCTGATTCCACAAGCAAGGCTGCATATGAGGAAACTGCAATGGTACCTAAGGAGTCTATGGTCTCAACACAGTCACAGCCTAGAAACTTTGATCCCCCTCATTCCTTGCCTTCACAAGGAATTTCTGTGGTGGGCACAAGCAAGTCAGTCAAACATGGGTCTGCCTTTCAGCAAGCCTCATATCAGCCAAACCATTACAACGGACACCTCAGACCATGGATGGGGAGCGCACATGAAGGGCAGATGTATTCAGGGGCAGTGGACTCAAAAGGAATTGTGCCTGCACATCAACCAAAAGGAAATGCTGGCAGTGATACATTCAATCGAGGCCTTCAAACATTTCCTGCATCAAGGTCACCTGCTAATAAAGACAGACAATACCACAGTTATGTGGTACATAAACAAGCAAGGAGTTACCCATTCCTACCTTCTTTGCAGGCTGGCAATGAATCTTTGGGAACTTTCTCTAAAGCTCAATATAGAGCCGCATTCCCAGTTCGTACCAGGAAAGGACAATGTACTGGCGGACAGCCTAAGCAGAAACACCATGGACCCGCACAAATGGATGTTGCATCCAGACATTTTTCTTCAGATAGCACAATCTTGGGGAAGGCCGGACATGGATCTTTTTGCCTCCCCCCACAACCATCAACTGAAGAAATTCTGCACAAGGACTTAACCATCCTCAATCATGGAAAGTGGACGCCCTATCCTTCAGCTGGAATGCTCTAGCAGTATATGCATTCCCACCCCTACCTTTAATGACCAAGGTCTTACTGAAGATCAAGACAGAGCAACCAAAAGTGATTCTGATAGCTCCAGACTGGCCAAGACAACACTGTGGTACCCACTGTTAGAGGATGTCATGCTCGAACCCGTGGCCTCTACCACAGTGGCCACTTCTTTTGACACAGCACAATTACAAAACTTTGCACTCCAGCCTGAAAACCTTGCAGCTGACAGCCTGGAAAATTCCTTGACTCATCACCAGGATAGACTATCCAAGAGGGTAAAGGATATCATCATGGAAGCTCGGCAGCCTTCCACAAGAAAGGCATATTCAGCAAAATGGAAAAGATTTCGAACCTGGAGCACCACACAGGGTCAGGATCCGACAGTGATGAGCATCCCACATATCCTTGAATACTTGGCTGAAATGCTCCATAATGGCCTTTCTTACTCATCCATAAAAATTCATGCTTCAGCTATTTCAGCAGAGTACAATACTGATCCACCTGTATTTTCTCATCCTCTGCTAAGGCAGTTTCTAAGAGGGATAAAAAACATCAACCCTCCAAGGACACCACCAGTGCCTACATGGGACCTTAACTTCATGTTGGAAAAATTAACTCTACCTCCATTTGAACCAGCAGCATCTTCAGAACTACAATTACTGTCTTGGAAGACTGCCTTCCTTCTGGCCATAACCTCAGCAAGAAGAGTATCTGAGTTACAGGCCCTCATGGCAGTACAACCATTTCTCATTTTCCAAAGGGATAGAGTCTCTTTGAGAACCAATCCTTCATTCATGCCAAAGGTGGTATCCAGGTTCTCACTGAACCAAGCTATCCACCTGCCTACTTTCTTTCCAAATCCACAAAATAAAGGAGAGAAACTTCTGCATACCCTGGACATTCACAGACAGTTGCGTTACTACTTGGACAGAACTAAGACTTACAGAAAAACTGACCAACTCTTTGTAGCATACGCTGCTGGTGTACAAGGAAGAGCAATTTCCAAACAAACCATTTCAAAATGGATAGGAAATTGCATTCGATTTTGTTACTCTTTCCATGGAAAATCTGTGCCAGCTAACATCAGACCTCATTCCACCAGAGCAACAGCCACCTCGACAGCCTTCTTAAGAGGGGTGGCTACAAAGGACATTTTAGAAGCTGCTACATGGAGCTCTGTGCATACATTTTCCAAGCATTACAATTTGCCCTTATATTCCAGATCCAGAGCAGGCTTTGCTACTGCAGTCCTGCAGGGCATGTTAGCTACACCATCCTTTTCTTAGGTCCTACCACCCCCAGCTTGGCTATGGTATTCTACCCATATGTAAGGACTGCAGATGCATCCTTGAAGGGCATAGTACAGTTTTGTACCTACCGTAAATGTAGATGTCCGATAGGTATGCATCTGCAGTCAGGTTTGCCCTCCCTCCTACCCCTCTGTGGTATTTTTTGGTACCTATCCCTCTTTTTAGCTAGCTGGGGTTATCTTTTATGGTGTATTTATTTATTGGCTTACATGATTGGAATTTATTCTTTTCTCCAAAATTTAGCCTTCTTTAGAGGGCACCTGGCATCTGGGGCAAGAAAAACTGAGGAACATGGCGTTGGCTGATGCTTTTATACCCCAGTCGCTCTGACGTCGGGGAAAAGGGCGACATCAGCCGACGCCGGACCCAGACTTTGGAATCCGGCCGACCGAAGGGCTGCCTGAGGCAGGACAACCCATATGTAAGGACTGCAGATGCATACCTATCGGGCATCTACATTTATGGTAGGTACAAAACTGTACTTTTCAGTGTTGTAGTCATCACACTTGGGTTATCTGCCTGCAGGTAGACCTCAGTCGGCCCGATTACCAGAGACTTACTATTTCTGCGTCTGTTGCTGTCGCTCCAGGACTGATGTCAGGTCGTCAGGGGTATAAAAACAGGTAGCCGACGCCATTACACCAGTCTTTCTTGCCAAGGAGCCAGAAGCAGTTCGCATGAGTGGCGGTCGGCCGCTACCTGAGTTTTTTGTTTACGAATTGAATCATCCTGAAGTCTTCTAAAGCTAAGTACCCCGTTGGGCATCCTTTTTTCTTGCTCTAACCGATGTCAGAAAAAGTTAACAATTGTCTTGTCTGTGGAAAGCAAATACCACACCAAGATTTTCATTCTTACTGCGTCATCTGTTTAGGCCCAGACCACAACTTACCTCGCTGTCGGTTTTGTGCTTTGTTCAACGCCCTTATTGTCGCTAAATACTTTCGTTCTCGATCTCCGTATTCCAAAATGGCTTCGGTAAGCCATCCGACTACTGATATTCCAAAGAAACGTAGGGATAAAGACAGAGACAAGACCGCACAGGTCCTAAACTGCAGACGATGCTTCCTTTAAGCTAGTCGCCAGTTTGCCAGTACTCAGGCGCTTTTGCAGCCCCTGATGCCCGCTTCTATGGATTCGCAGGCCTCTACCGAGACCCGTTCTGAGTCTGGTATGCCACGAGACTCTTCTGCGACTGTGGCACCTGCGGATGTCTCTACCTTGGATGGGTCCGGAGCCACTGAGCAGACACTGGCTTCTGCGGAAGTTCTTCACACTACCAATGTTCGACACAAACTGACCTCTTTCGCGTCTTCACTTCTGACTTACTCTTGGCCTTAGAAACTTGGAAGTTTAAGTGCTAAGCCTAGAAAACAGATAACCAAAGCGCATGCACCTGCTTCCTTGCCACAACATCAAATGCTTAAAATGGCAGAAGACCTTATGCTTATTAGGGGAAGCCAGCCTTCCCCTGCTAAGAGAAGGAGACCAGCCCCTGCAGCTTCAACAGACAGAGTCCGACGACTCTGAGGTATCTGATTATGAAGACATAGCCTTATCTGCTTATGAGGATTTTGTTGCAGAAGAATCCATTGTCTGCCTCTCCTCCAGAGGACCTTTCTTTTGGTGAAACCTTACATATTTTAAGAGGGCATTTCCATTGGGAATGCCAAGACTATCCTTAGTCCAAAAAGAGACTTGAGAGAATTTCTAGATTTGCCACAACATAGGCCTTTAGCAATACCCCCAGTCGTGGAAGTTGTTGAGGATGTCTTTATTGGAATCCAGCCTTACTCATGATACTTTACTCCCTGCTCCTAGGAAACCAGACAGGTACTACAGTGTACCTGATTCTCACAAATTCCTTTTCAAAAATCCTATTGCTTATCCAGAGACCATTTCTCAGGGGCCTAACTGTATCAAAGCTGCTACAGCTAAGAATCCCACACCTTCGGACAGGGATTCCAGAGCTTTGGACAGATGGGGTAAGAAAGTATATACCTCTGCAACTCTCGCCATTAGGGCTCTGAATGGTCAGTTTCACATGCTGAAGTACCAACAATATATTATGGAGCTTATTAAGCAAAAAAATAGCAACCTTTACAGACTGTGCAGAAAACAAAGAATTGCAAGCGCTTATGCATTCTGCAAGCCAAGTCAGCAGGCATACATTGCATTGTGGTTTTGATACCCTAGAAGCATCTTGCAGGGCAGCAGTCACTGGTTCTGCACTGAGAAGGCATGCTTGGCTTAAGGAACATACCTTGCCAGACCATGTCAAATCAGTTATTAGACACTTTTTCACAAGGGGACACTGTATGGCACCAAAGCAGAAGAGGTTCTTAAAAAGATGGAAGAAAAAGCTAAATCTATGCAGACAGTTAAATAATTCTTGCAAGTGCAGCCTCGTAGATTCAGTAGGCATTGTCTCTCGAAACATTGGTCCTTTCCTGCCCCATCAAGGCCATCTCAAACCAGACCCAGGGTTAACAGACCACCCAGACTACAGTCTCAGGGAATGCAGAAATCTAAACAATGGAGTGCCTCCACCTCCAAAGCAGGGAGTGCTAAGCCACCCCCTTACGGAAAGAATTCCCAATGACTTTTTAACTCCAACCCCCCATTTCTGCCCAACTGCTTGTGCCCCTAAGAGGAAGAATTGTCCTTCATGCAAAAAACTGGATTTCCATCACCAAAGACCGATGGGTCCTCAACATTGTATCCCAGGGGTACACATTTTACTTCCACTCACTGCCAACCCCAAAAGGGTTCCCAGACCTTCCTCCAAACCATTGAGCAGAGGCACAAAACCAAGTTCAATCCCTGCTCTCTATAAAGGCAGTTCAACCTGTTCCTGCGGAACAGGTCAATGATTCTACTTCAGACTCTTCCTGGTACCCAGAAAAGAGTGCACTTGGCGCCCAATCCTATATCTTTCAATTCTCAGCACCTTCCTGGTGGTACCAAAATTCAGAATGCTCACCCTGTAACAGCTTCTGCCTATGCTAGCCAAGAATGCCTGGTTAGTCACCATGGACTTAAAAGAAGCCTATTTGCACATCCCTATAAGGGACTCATGCAGGAAATCTGTACGCTTCAGGGCAGGATCTATGTATCATCAGTTCTCTGCACTTCCCTTTGGCTTATTCACTGCTCCCAGAGTATTCACAAAATGCCTGGCTTCAGCCATTGCTTACTGCAGACAGAGAAATATCCAGATTTACCCGTACTTGGATGACTGCCTGATTCAGGCAGACAGTCAGGAAATGCTGTTGCAGCACCTGACATTTGTAAAAAAACCTTCTAACCTCCCTGGGGTACACCATCAACGAGAAGAAATCAAAACTTGTCCCCAGTCAAAAGGTTGTATTCCTGGGAGCAAGCTTGGACACAGCATCCCAGATGGCATTCCTCACTCCAGAAAAACAAGCCTATCTGACAAACTGTTTTACTCAAATGGCCACCACAACCCAGCTATCCACAAGAACATCCTGCAGGCTCTAGGTTTCATGGCTTCATGCATCCTACTAATTCCATATGCCAGACTGCATATGAGGAAACTTCAGTGTTACTTAAAAAGTCTTTGGTGAAAATATTCTCAGGACCTGGAAACAGTCATTACTATCATACCTTGTCTAAGGACAGAGTTTCTTTGGTGGGCAGCAGCATGCAACCACAACAAAGGACTGCCCTTTACTCAACCCCACGCTGCCCAGACCATAACCACAGATGCATCAGACTATGCCTGGGGGGGCACACATGGACAGCAAGTGCATTCACGGCCACTGGAGCCCAAATCAAATTAATCTGCACATCAACCAAAAAGAGATGCTAGCTGTGCAGCACGCTCCGGCAGCTTTCAGATCCCTACTCTCACCAGGACACCTGCTAATAAAAACAGGCAACACCACAGTTATGTGATACCACAACAAGCAAGGGAGAACCCACTCTTATCCACTCTGCAGACCAGCCATGGCCTTGTGGAACATGGCCTTGGACATGCAGGTCCATCTACAAGCTCAATTCCTGCCAGGCTAACAAAATTCACTGGCAGACAACTTAAGCAGAAATCTCTTGGACCCACAGAAGTGGCAAATAGAGTCCAGCACCTTCAAACTTCTGGTTCAGAAATGGGGGATCCCAGAGGTGGACCTCTTTGCCTCCCCCTGCAATCACCAGCTCAGCAAATTCTGCACCAGGCCTCCTCGTAGCAGGGCCTGGAAAGTGGATGTCCTATCCTTCCAGTGAGTAAATGTCTCAATCTATGCCCCCCCCCTCCCGCCCCTTCTCTCAAACGTATTGCTCAAGATAAGTTAGGACAGACCAAGGGCAATTCTGATTGCCCCAGACTGGCCACGCAAGCTCTGGGACCCACTCCTGCGCAGCCTGTCACTGGTGCCACCTTGGCACCTACACCAGAACCCAACCCTGCTCTCTCAGCAGGAGGGACATATCTTGCATCCGCAACTGCAAACCCTAAATCTTGCAGCCTGGCTTATTCCCTGAATTCTCCCCCAGTAACCAGCCTATGCAGGCATGTGCTGTACATCATTCTTGAAGCCAGAAGACCCAGTGCAAGGAAATTCTATCCTGATAAGTGAAAAAGATACCGCTCCTGGATTCGGTCTAAAGTAGAAGACACAAATCTCCCATCCCTGCCTCTAACCCTGGATTACTTAGCAGATCTGGTCTATAGAGGCCTATCCTTGTCCATTAAGATCCATGCCACTGCCATTTCAGCTCAATACAACACTGAGCCACTTCTCTTCTCTCATCCTCTTATCAAACAGTTCCTGAGAGGGGCAAACAACTTAAGGCAGCCAAGGAGAGCACCCACCCTTGCTTGGGACCTTAACTTTGTACTGGAAAAGCTCCCCCCCCCTCCCCCGAGCCTGCAGCATCAGCAGAGTTAAAATTCCTTTCTTGGAAAACAGCCCTGCTTCTGGCCCATCACTTCAGCTAGAAGAGTGTCTGAGTTACAAGCACTCATGACTGTGAAACCCTTCATTATTTTCCATGCTGACAGGGTTTCCCTCAGGACTAATCATTCCTTTATGCCTAAAGTGGTGTCCAGTGTGGCTCTCAACCAATCTATCCATTTGCCAACCTTCTTCCCTAATCCTCAAAATAAAGGGAAAAGGATCCTGCACTCCTTGGACGTGCATAGACAGCTCAGATTCTACCTTGATAGGACTAAGCACTTCAGGAAGTCTGACCAGTTACTAGTCAGCTTTGCACCAGGGGCAGAGCGCAAGGCCATTTCTCAACAAACATTTTCCAAATGGATAGCACACTGCATCCATTTATGCTACAAGCACCATGCAAAACCAACCCCTCAGGGGGTCAGAACACATTCCACTAGTGCAACTTCTACCTCTGCAGCATTGCTCAGGGGAGTCCCTACCAGGGACATCCTGGAAGCTGCTACCTTGGAGTTCTGTACACACCTTCACCAAACATTACTACCTGCTTATCTTTTCCAAATCCAGGACGGGTTTTGCAACAGCAGTCCTGCACGGCATATTAGCAAGCCCCAACTCTTCTTGACTGCCTCCACCCTTCTTCAGCTTTGGGAATCTACCCAAGTGTGATGACTGCAACAGTGAAACACGAAGAACATAGTACAGTTGTGTACACTTACCATAAATGTAGATGTTCGAGTGTATTCACTCTTGCAGTCCTGGTTTTCCTCCCTCCAACCCACTTGTTGCTGTCTCTCTCTCTCCCCTCTCTATTACTCACCCCTTTCTGGGGTATTGGTATTTACTTTTTACTGGTGGTGTTTTTCCCCATCATAACTTAGCTCCCTATTTGGGGGGCTCCTGACATTTGGGGCAGTTAAAAACTGATGTAATGGCATCAGCTGCTTGTTTTTAAACCCCTGACGACCTGACGTCAGTCCTGGAGCGACAGCAACCATCGCAGAAATACTAAGTCTCTGGTATTCAGGATGATTGAGGGCTACCTGCAGGCAGATAACCCAAGTGTGATGATTGCAATATTGAATACAGTCGAACATTTACATTTATGGTAAATGTACAAAAATGTACTTTCCTCTTACTTCCTGGGGCTATGCATTTCTGAGGTGTTTACGTCCATGCATCACCTTTATGCCCTACTCCTTAAGCAGGGAGCATATGCTTGATGGTACGACATCTATAAAATCCCAAGTCTGTGGTATATTGGCAGGATGTTGTTCTACCATTGGCAGGGAGTCCCCTTAGTAAGGAATACTGGAAAAGTGAAGAGAAGGACATCTACTGTTATGGTAAAATTTTACACAGCTGTACTTTCCTGTCTTGCTTCCGCAAGTCTCTCTGGTGTCCCAGAAGGTGATCTTTGAGTTGTTTCACTTTTAATTTATAGCCAGATGGTATTTACTGATACGGACTATTCCCCCATAGCTTCATTAAGCCACAGTCTACTTGTTATATAAATTCTGTTTTCTGGGAATTGTCTTCCTAGTTTTCGTTGTCATAAATCTCTGATTCTAAAGCAATTTTTTTTTAAATTTGCATTTTATTTGATCTCTTTTCCCAGACCTTGGTTGTATTTGTAGGTTTGTGGATTAGAAGCTACAGTGACTGAAGAAGGGCCATGCTAGAAGTCCATCCCATTAACACTTCAGCAAGTGTGTGGCCTCCAAGTCTGTTGTATTATTCCCCCCTCCCCCATTTCCACTGATTCCCAAGTTTTCACAGAAACCAAAATAGACCAAATCCAGAGCCATTCTTATGGCCTTGTTTTGGCTTTGAAGAGTTTTTTTTTCTTGGCTGGCCTTATTTTCTGGGGAAACCTCTTAAATCAAGATCCCTTCTTAATTCCTCATTTGGCAAGCCTCACCTTGGACCTGTGAGTTAATGGTATGGTTGCTTCAATTCTGCTTAGGGCTATCGATCCATTGACTACCTAGGGTCATCCAAATTCTCACTTCTACTCAGAAGTCCAGTTGTAGAAATAGAAAAAGCTTGTCCATCTATACTTAACTAAACAAACTGCTTGAAACTTCCACGAGGACGGCATCAGAGTGCACCTCTTAGATCTGTTGGCTGAAGTGATTCTATCAAGGCTAATCCTTTGTACTCTGTTTCTTATTAGTTCCATAACCCTCTGGATCTGTATTACATATTGATTCCAGGAGGATTGTCACTTGTGATAAAGATGTGAACTGGTGAGTTTTCTAGTTGAGAGAGGTTTATATAGGTAGAATCTTGTCACTGTATGCATCAAATGGATGCACAGATGTGGGAGTTCAGTGAAAAATACAAAATTCTGATTGTTGGGGAAGGAAGCATTGTCCCTAGTGTTGTAGAACACATCTGGGAACATCCACTCTGTTTTTGCAGGATGGGCCTGAATTAAGCTAAAATTTTGAGTGTAGCACAACTGTGTATATGGTTGATGTAATCCCGTTTGAGGGTGACTGGTATAATGTTATCCAGTTTCATGTTAGTGCTTGAATTTTATTTAGTCACAAGTGTGGTTTGCAAAATGTGTTTTTGAACTGAGTTATCACAATTAAAAAAAAAAAAAAAATCAGTGCAGGGATGCTAAATCTGAAAGTTTCATAGTCTGTTTTCTGTGCTTTAGATGATACGTTTAATTAAATTTTGGGGTACCCCCAGTTAAATTTTACCAGGGATTGCCCCTTGACTCGGCCTTTGTCTCACCTGCCAAACCTTATGCTTCATTCTGCATCATCAATTGAGGCATAATAAATTGGTTTCAAAACTTGAAGGATGCTGAGCTGGTATTCGAAGAAGGTTATGAAAGTAAGCCCAACAACCAAATTGTTTTCAGTGTATCTTTTTTAGCCAGAGCCATTCATATCAGAAACTGTAGTAGCAGAAATCAAACAACTTTTTAAGGCATCTTAGCCAATCTGATTTCCTAGAGTGAACATGGCATTTTTGTCCTATTTGAAGGTGTCTTGGTGAAGTTATTTTTGGCACTGAAAAGGGTAGTTGAACTTGGAGAGGTTTAAATGTCTTATTTCCTTTGTAAATGGGAAATGTTTCTTCCTCCGCTTCAAAGAGGTTGGATGATGGTGTTGGCACAAAGAATGTTTTTTTGGTGCGTTTTAATGTTCCCTATTAACAAGAGTGCCCTAACCTTTAAAGTGGAATATCAGTACTCTCAGATTGCAGTCCTGGTTTTTCATGTTGTGACTGCTCCGTAGGTCTTCTCAAAATGTTTAGCCCCAGCTGTAGCAGCCCTTAGACAAACGGGGTGTGCATATTTATATAGGTATAGATGTTTGTCTCATTTGAAATAACTTCACAGCAGTTGTTGGATAGTCTAGCGATTCTGTTTCTGCTCTCCCTGGACCCAGACTTTTCATTTCACATAGTCTAAAGTGCAAATCAGAATGGACATCAGCCTGAAAGATACATGGATTGTTCTAGCACATGAACCATTCAAAAACATTTTGCTTTAGGAGTGCTTTAATCAGTGATATTCAACACTTAACGTGGCATAGAGCCGTGCCATATTTGTTGTTCAGGACCTGTTCTACTTGAGTATGAGCATTGTTCTGGTAGGCGCACATAAGCAGTTAATCTGGGTAACATTTAGTAATTCCAACTTCAGGCCAAAACCAGGAGTAAGCCTGCATTAATGGTGTAGCTACTTGGGGATCTCAAAGTCTGTGCAGCCAGTGTTTAGTTATATAGGTCATGGGCCATATCCTGACTGGATTCTGCAATATTTATGTAAGGTCACATTTTGAGAATATACATTCCCTCCCATGTCCTTTAATTCAAATAGCTCTGCAGAAGATAGTCAACAGCATTTTTGTTCAATGACCCCATATTAACTTAAATGGATTTATTTTCCTCATCTTAAGGAAATTGCTTTTTTTTGTATTCTGCTTCCTGTCAAAGATGACTTCAGTTTCTGCATCTAGTGATGTTCATCGTGTTTCACTGTTGAGTCATTACTCTTGGGTTATCCTCCTGGCAGGCTACCCGCAGTCGGCCTGAATTCCAAAGTCTTGGTCCGGCGTCGATTGCTGTCACCCCTTCCCTGACGTCAGTGCGTCAGGGGTATAAAAGATGCAGCCGACGCAATTTTCTTCAGTCTTTCTTGCCGCGCAGTGCCCGAAGCAGAAGCAGTTCAAGTGCCCGTCGGCCGACTCCTGAGATTTTCGTGTTCGAATTTCAGATCCGAAGTCTTCATTTAAAGCTAAGTACCCCATTGAGGAAACTTTTTTTCTTGCTCCAGACCGATGTCAGAAAAAGTTAATTATATTTCTTGTGGGAAGCAAATACCTCATAAGGACTTCCATTCTTATTGTATTCCTTGCCTAGGCCCTGATCACGACGTAGCTAATTGTAGATTTTGTGCAAGATTTAACCAACCCACTATTAAGCGTCGGTGTGATTTTGCTTTTCATTACTTTGGCCGAAGATTTAATTACAAGATGTCGTCTGATAGCTATCCAACTACTGCAATTCACAAGAAACGCAAGGAAAAGGACAGGCATCCGAGGTCCAAAACTGACGACGAGGCTTCTTCTAAGCCAGTCGCCGGTTCTCAGGCACTTTTGCAGCCCCTGACGCCCACTACCTCAGAGCCGTAGGCCGCTTCCGACTCCCACGTGGAGCAGACTAGGCCTCTGGAAACTCAGCTAGAAAAACCTAACAGTATATGCCTTTCCTCCACTACCTCTCCTCCCCAAGGTACTCCTAAAGGTCAGACAGGAGAAGCCAAAAATTATACTGATTGCCCCAGATTGGCCACGCCAGCACTGGTACCCAATCCTAAAGAGCTTGTCTCAAGGACCAGTCTGGACATTGCCTCAAACTTCTCACTTACTGACCCAACTAAACAATCAGATCCTGCACAGCCAATTCAGGACTTTAAATCTGGCAGCATGGAGGATAATGTAGCCATTCAGAACACTCCTCTCTCCAAAGCTGTAGTGGATGTTATTTTGGAGGCCAGGAGGCCCAGTACCAGAAAATCTTATGCATAAAAATGGAAGAGATTCTGTGCTTGGAACCAGAAACAAGGAATTGACACGTTTGTACCAAATATGTCTCAGATTTTATAATACCTAACTGAGATGCTGGACAAAGGCCTATCCTTTTCATCAATTAAGATTCATGCCTCTGCCATTTCAGCCCATTACAACATGGAACCACATATCTTTTCTCATCCTTTAATAAGACAGTACCTCAGAGGGACCAAAAACATAAGACCTCCAAGGAGAGCACCAATACCTGCATGGGACCTCAATTATGTATTGGAAAAAACTCACTCTGCCTCCTTTTGAGCCAGCCTCAACAGCTGATGTAAAATTCTTATCCTGGAAAACCGCTCTGCTCATAGCAATAACCTCTGCAAGACGAGTCTCAGAGTTACAGGCACTCATGGCTGTGGAACCTTTTATCATTTTCCATCCAGAGAGGGTTTCTCTGAGGACGAACCCTACATTTATGCCTAAGATGGTGTCCAGTGTGGCCCTTAACCAAACCATTCACTTGCCTACCTTTTATCCAAACCCACAGAACAAGGGTGAGAGACTTCTGCATTCTTTGGACATACACAGACAGCTACGCTTCTACTTGAACAGAACTAAAGCTTTCAGAAAGACTTAGCAACTTTTAGTGGCATATGCTGCAGGATCACAAGGAAAGGCCATCTCAAAACAGACTGTTTCAAAATGGATAGGCCATTGCATTCGTTTCTGCTACTCACAGCATGGCAAATAAGTGCCTAAGGGCATTAGGCCACATTTAACCAGAGCAGCAGCCGCTTCAGCAGCCTTCCTCAGAGGAGTACCAACCAAAGACATCTTAGAGGCTGCAACTTGGAGTTCAGTGCACACTTTTACAAAGCACTACCACCTACCTCTCTACTCTAAATCCAGAGCAGGCTTTGCCACTGCAGTTCTGCAGGGCCTCTTAGCCTTTCCTAAGCCTATTTAGCCCAGTCACCCATCCTCAACTTTGGGATTCAACCCAAGAGTAATGACTGCAACAGTGAAACACGAACATAGTACAGTTGTGTACCTACCATAAATGTAGAGGTTAGAGTGTATTCACTGTTGCAGTCCAGGTTACCCTCCCTCCATTCCCCTTTCTTTTGCTGGGTCTTATCTGTACTTCTGTATTCTATACAACCTATGTGGTGTATTTGCTTGTAGGTGAAGAAAATGTTTACTTTAGTGCATGCATGTTTATTGGCATAATTTATTTAGCCTACCCTTTTGGGGGCACCTGAGATCTGGGGCAAGAAAAACTGAAGAAAATTGTGTTGGCTGCATCTTTTATACCCCTGGCGCACTGACGTCAGGGAAGAGGCGATAGCAACCGACGCCGGACCAAGACTTTGGAATTCAGGCCGACTGCGGGTAGCCTGCCAGCAGGATAACCCAAGAGTAATGACTGCAGCAAGTGAATACACTCTAACATCTACATTTATGGTAGGTACACAACTGTACTTTACATTGCTCAGTTCGTAGTCATTTTGTTTTTTTGCGCCAGTTTTTTACCAATAGTAAAACCTGCCTACAAGAAAGCCTTGCCAACATGAAGTTGTTTTTGTTGTTGAGGAACATAATTGTTCCACTACAGTCACAATTTCCATAGATAATGGCCCTTTCCACATGCCGTCCATGGGGTGTGTATCTGACTTAAGGCAATTTTAATTTCTAAAAAGATTGTTTTTCTTCCTCTGTAAAGAGTTTCAGATCCCCATTGAGAACCTTTGCCCAAAGCTGTTTTTTTTTTTTTTTTTTTTAAATATTGCATTATAATACCTTTGAGAGTCTTCACTTAGAAGCTACTTCTGTTGGCTGTACTTCAATGAAGAAGGTTTCAGAGATGCAGGCTTCTTCTGTAAACCCTGTGTCACTGGCTGTAACACCTAAGTGTCTGTCTGCCTCTCTCTCATGTCCAGGATTGTCAGATAGTGCCCTAAAACAAAAGTTTCAGTTGCCCCCTCCTTTTGTCTTCCTTAAGATTTGGGTAGTTTGATTACATTTCCATAAAAATAGAAACGTTAAGTCTTGATCTTTTTGTTTGCTTTCCATTCAACACCTTGAATAATCCATTAGATAAGCAGACAGTCTGTAACTGCGCATCTGTGCAGTGGATTCTTTTTTTTTTCCCTTGCTCTTCCCCTTGGACATAACTAGTGGCTCCAAGCTTGCCTGATTGCTCTTCACGGAGGTGGTAGCCATGCATCTCTGGACAAGATAAGAGACTTGTGATTTATTTGTTCCTGTCAGGGGTGTCTAATTAGCCCATTTATTCTCCCTGTAGTAGGAGTTGGATGATATGGAGTTGACTAGCTTCCTGGTCCATTGAGCAGCTTACCCCTTCCATGCAATGGCTCTTAATGAGCTCCGCCAGTGCTGCCTTTCTGCAGGAAGTGTGTCACTGCACACTGACTTCCCTAGCCAGTGCACCTCCAGTGAGTGCCATTGTGCACTCAGCAGGCCTGTGCTTTATGGATGCAACACAGAGTACTGTCTGTAGATGCCACCCAGGCAGTAAGTCAGTCACCCTTGTTCTACCATAATGTGTGAATTGACAGACTATTGTTCCCAGCCAGCTGTGTCAGATGCCAAAACTATCTTTGCACTGGATTCTGTTAGTTCCTGAGGGAAACCTGTTCCTGATGTCTGGATTAACTCTGTTGTAGCAACAGCAGCAGTCTCTCTTGTGTTTTTAAGAGTTGACACTGCATCCAATTTTAAGGAAGAGATTGGCTCCACAGTCCATATGTTTACCAAGCTAGATGTGGTTTCAAAAGCTGTTAGTGATTCTGTCACAGTTTAAGTAATGATTGTGGTTGCTACCACCTGAGCTTTGGATTGTTGCTGCAGATACTGAAGACAGGGTCGCTTACATGTCTCAGTACAACACCTCACCACCACCTCCCATTTTTACAGGACTTCATTTATGTAGTTGGCCCTGGACTTGTATTAATGCACATGCTTGCTGAATGATGACATGCAGCTTTAACCCTGTGTACTGCCACCAGAACAAGATGCTTAGTCTTTACTTTGTAGTGGCCCTAATGGCAAGGTAACAGCAGGAATGTAACGATCAAGTTAAATAACTGCATCCATAAATCTCTCTCATCTTTGTTCCTTTGCTGGGGTGGTGTGGTGGTTTAGCCTTGGAACAGCTCTAATTACTGGTAGTCAGTTTGATGGCGGTGCTTCTACACTACATGTCTGATCCCCTTTTGAAATGTTTAATTGTACTAGGCAGTTAGAGCACTTGTTGAATTACACTACAGTCTGGCGATTCTCAGAAAGGTTAGCATCATCTTGTGCATTATTTTCTAGCGAGTAAAACAGATTAATCCACTTTCCTGTATACATTATTTGGTGTTCATTGTGAACCTTATGGCAGCATAGGAGGAAAAGGGTTTGGCATGTGGCAATCATACCTGGATTGAATCACTAGGAATAGAGTGAGAAGGCAGCAATAACATCATCCAGGATGTTCTGGTATGTTCTCTGGAGAATATTCACCAGAGGCTGAGGGGGTAATGCTGGCATTCTGCAAGGCATTATTCAGACCACATGTCTGAAGTACTGTGTGCAGTCCTTGGAGCAGTACAAGGAAAGTGATGGCATAGTAAGTAATTGAGGTAAGTCACCACAAAGATCAGTGCGACTGAGACAAAAGGATACAACCAGAGACTACAGCTCCTTACTACTGTAAACCAGAAGACGAAGTGGGCATTATCTTATTTTTGAGTTGTCGTGTAAGATGGTGTTTGAACAACAGTTGCTGATCCTGCAGATATATTTAACCACCCCAACTACCGTCTTACCCTTGGTTATAGCAGCATCTCAGGATGGCATAATGGGTCGTATAGCAGATTGGCTTCTCTTTTTGTTAGAGGTGGAAAGGAGGAAGACAGCCTGAAAGTCACATTTGCTGCTCACATAAGGGCCTTTGTTATATTTCTTCCCAACTTCTAACATGCTAGGCTACATATGTAAGTTGCTGTGCAGTGATGCCACAAGGGAACTGTCCTGTTTACACAGTGACACATCACTCCATGCCCTGCCTTGCCCATCCCTTGACAATACACACTCGTCTTGTCCTCCATTTCATTATTGTAGTGTGTAACCTTGGCGTGCCTTCAGCAGTGCCCTTGCATCCTTACTCCCTCACAAAGAAATGAGCAAGGATTCCCTCCCACTGCAGTTGTCAGCTCTTCTGTCAGGTTGCAATTTGAAACTGCGTTGTCTGGTGTGTAGTTAGGTTATTTCTACATAGTGGAAATAATAATTGTGCATAAGATAATGCTAGGCAGATGTTAACGAGTCATCCTAAATTGGAAGAAATTGAAAGGCAGAGGGAAAAGGATTTGGGACAGGTAGAAGACTGTAATGACTAGCAGTTGCTAGGATCTTCTGTATAATTCTTCACAGAGTGTTATAGATCCATGTAATGGAGTTCTGAAGAAGAAATCCACACAGCGTGTTTGAGAACTTTGGAGGGGTGAAAAAAGTGTGTAAGGGTGGAAGGTAGGGCTGGAGGAGCGGTAGAATGCTAAATGCACTTAAAAAGCATAGTGCCCAAACTTAAATTATCCTCCCATTTTTTGAACCAGTTATGACTTAAGGTTTTGGTTTGCTTATGTGCATTACAAATCTTACGGGTTTCCGTACATTGTGGTACAGGTAGTCATAATTCGAGCTTTGCATTAGACACTGATCATGGAAAATGTTTGCCAAGCTGGGTTGCCTTCTGAATGGAGTGTGCCCAGCCAAAGATTGTAATGTCAGGGGCACTTAAGTCATTTTCTGTTATGGTGAATACCTTGTACAGAAATGTATTTTTCATACTCATCACTTGTCTGTAGGGGAGTTGCCTTGTGCATTTTATGCGCCTGGCAAATGTTTACTCTCAGTTAATTGGCCTTTTTTAGCATTGAAATGGACATTATTTAAGGTCTTAAATTTCAGTCCTCCCTCTCCCTAACCACTCTACTGAATACAGTACATTCCACAGTTTCTCAAAATCAACTCTACAAATATGGGAATAGCAGCACACAAACTTAGGATCCAACACCTTCGACAAATTCAGACACCAATTCAAACAGCTCTTATTTATAGAAATGACCTGTAAATGCTTCTCATACAAAGGTGTTGCTTAAAAATCTAGTCTGCTGCACTTCTGTGTATCCTTCTTGGCATTTCCTATAGGCATTTTAATGTCATATTTTTCATTAAATTCAATTGTTTTCCCTAAACGTTTCCCTCCCATTTTTTACCCACACCCTTTCTGGTGTTGCCTGTACATGTTCTGTCTTCAGCCATCAGTAATTCTTTGCCACTCTGGTCTCTCGTTTTCCTAGCTCCTGGGAAAGTTCTACACATTTTGTAAAAGTTTAAAAAGTTAACATCTTTGCTTATAGTTACAATGCCAACCTTCATTTTATTGACAAATTTACATTTAGATAAACCTTATGAATACTGTTTGTCAGCTTTCATGTATATTGCTTTTTACATTCTGTACTGTTTACTGTTGGCGTATTCTTTGTTTTCTTCTGGGCTTAACCTAAAAATGGGACTACCTGGACCATTGTTCTACTCCGGTTAAATGGTAAATTAAAAAAAAAAAATATATATATATATATATATATATATAGATATATATATATATATATATTAGGAATAAATGTGATTTTCATTGTTAGTGAACAAGTTTCCATTGTAACTACAGTCTGTCTCTCTTTTTTTTTTTTCTAGACAAATGCAGGAAATGAGCCAGATGCTGATGATGAGCAGGTTTGCTGTGAAGCACTGGAAGTGATGACACTGTGCTTTGCTTTAGTTCCAACAGCACTTGATACACTTAGTAAAGAAAAGGCATGGCAGACTTTCATCATTGACTTACTGTTGCATTGCCAGAGCAGGTAGGTAAACACCAGTGTCAGTAGTTTACCTTTAAATACTATTAACTGTTTTAAGAGGCATAAACTTTTCAGTCCTGTCTTTTTAAAATGTCTTCAGAATTCTACCTGTGAGAGAAAGGAAAAGTGAAAAGTTGTTGCATTACTTATGCAGCCAAAGCACACACTGCCATCTTTAATTTTTCACTTTTGTGCGCATTTGTTTTGAAAAACTGACCCATCAGTTTTTTTTTGATCCCATGCACTTCCACATTGTTTTTTTGTTACAGGCATACAAAACTGTGTTTTACGAGGAGCACTGTACCATTGTTTCCTTGTCTTTTAACACATTGAAGCTTTGGCCAGGCAAAACAAGCTCACCTCATCTATACCTATTAACATAATACTGTTGCAAGGGTGCTTACCCCCCTGCACACTCTCATATGTTAAATATATTAACGCCACAGCTGCATAACCATGAGTAAAGGGGAAAACCCTCTAGAGTGAATTGCTATGAATGTACATATAGGAGCTGCATGCACTGCTTTTCGGTGTGAAACAGAGACCGACAAATTCAGCTTTGGCAAATTGAAAGATCAAGTTGAAATCTCCTCTGCTTTACATTCCAGGTATAGAGTAAAAACGTGGAACACTGGGCTTTATAAAGATGTTGGCACCACACCAGTTTAGAACTCCCTGGGGTGGCAATATATCATATCTAGTCTTCTGTCTACAGAAATGTTGAGTAAAGAAATAGCCTTTAAATACTGTTAATTTATATTTCGGAGAGTTTCACATGCAAGCCAATATGCATGCATGCAGTAAGCTAACATTTGTTGTCTTTTCATGTTGCCACGTCTACTACTGATGACATTCTTTCTGTCAACATATATTCTGTATTCTGGCTGCAGTTTCCGTGGCAAGGCTTGTTTATTTAGCTCATGAATGTCAGCATCACTGAATGTCAAGTTTTACAGCTTGAAATGGAAGGCTGACCGTACTTATTCTTCAGAACTTTAACTGTATCTTCATAACTCCATTAACCCTGTTAGTCATACATTTTGTTCCTGCTCAAGCTGCACCACTCAACCATCTCCTACAAAAACACTAACAAGTGTGCTGATGGCTTCAACTCTCATTTCATTCAATCAGTCTTATCACTACTTTAAAAGTCTCCTAATACCAACAACCAGACAACAGCACCACATACTATTCCTCTTTGTAACCTCTCCTTCCATCCAGTGCTTACTACTTGGGTAAAAAAAAAAAAAAAAAAAAAAAAAACTGTTACTTAAATAGAAATCCACCACCTTAGCTTGTAACAGCCTACCAGGTGAATACCTCAAGATGGCTGCAGAAGGCAGTAAGACTACCCCTATCTCTGTTCTGACAGTCCATTGATGAATCTTATGTGTCTACTCTCTGGAAAAAAGCCAATTTCTTCCCCTCCACAAAGGAGAGTATTCAACTGAACTCACAAACTACAGCCTATTGCCACCCCTAATCAAAAATACTCAGAAATGTAGTCACAACTCTTACATAACCTCACACTAAAAAACCTCTCTCCATCTCAGCATGACTTCCATACCCACCATAGTACCTTTGCCGGTTTACTTAATTTCACCAATAGAGTAAACACAAATTTAAATGACTGAAACCTAGTGTCTGCCCTCTTCCTTGATTTGTCCAAGTCCTTTGACATGGTCTCTTACAGTTCTCTTACACAAACTTCATAACCTACGACTTCACACCACTGCTATATCATGGCCCCATAGCTACCTTCAAAACAAAGCTCAAGTTGTTAGGTGACAAGACATCTCATCCTTCCTCCCTATCCCAGTCGGTGCACCACAAGGATCAGTCTTGGAGACCCATTCTGTTTAACATCTTCATTAGTGACCTACAAGTCTAAAGCTACATCCCTGGTACAGTATGCGGATGATGCCACAGTTATCCTTGTCACATAAAACTTCAGAAAACTATACAAACTTGCCCAGGAGTACTCCTCTATGGAAACTTGCCAGACATCTGCCCAACTTTTTAAACCCAATGAAATCCAACTTGATTTTATTTACCCCCAAACAGCTTAAAGTCAACAAGCCACCACCTCAGTCACCTCATCCAACAAAACAAACATTAAACTTGTCACGCATACTAAATTGCTAGGCATTTGTGTAGATGTGAACTTAAAATTTGAGGCTCGAATCCAAAATGCAGTTAAAAAAATTCACCAAAAGCTACATTTACTCCATAGAGCCAAACCCTCCCTCAGGCACTGTAAGAAAACACACCATTTCTTCTCTCTCCTTGCTTAATCTGATGTATTCCGCACCGATCCTTAATATCCATGTGACCTTGCTAAACATACTTAAGCAGTGTTACTACAAAATAGCACGATATACTGCCAGCCTTCCAAATAGAACCCACCACTCTACCACCCTAAAGGAAATGCACTGACTGAAATTCCCACATTATCTATACCAGTCACAACTTACAGAAATCCACAGCATCGTCTATAAACTTAACTGCCCATCCATCTCCAATCGCATACAGATATATAGGACACTTATGCCTATTGTGTGTTTCCAAAACCAACAATTCTGCTCTCAAATCACTACTTTCCCACCACCTTGCTAAATCCTGGAGCTCAATCCCACTAGCATTATGACAAGAACACTTCCTAAAATTATTTATAACTCAGCTAAATTCTTACCTAGTCAGTTACCACCTCTGTACATGAGATATTCCTGGATAGTCTCCAGACCCATGCTGTCACCAATCTTGTATGTAGCTGGCCATATTTACAGCTGCTACCTCATAATCTCTAACTGTCTGACTGTCATATACCCATCTCCACTACTGTCTATCTCTCTCTTACCTGGACCTCCTTAAAACTCCGTAATTTGTAACCATCTTCTTCATGTAATTACTTCACTGTCTTCTACTCAATATCTGTTTACAGCTGATCCCATTGGAAAATAACTAGACTCTTAGAAGCTTGACATTAAATAATATTTTACTGTGTTCTTGTTTTAACTGTCATGTTTTCATTAACTGTCAGATAATTACTTTTGTGTAGGTGAATTTACTATTGTGTATGTGCATTTATAATTTTTTGATTGATATATGTGCATTTGTTATGTAAATCGTGCATAGCTGCTGTCTACTTCTGTAAAATGGAGCATTTCTACCCAGGCCTGTGCTGAAAATGGGACCTGTGCCCAGTCAGATTTTCCCAGGAAATAAATGCAGTAAATTGATTACATCTCCATTAGAATTTCCTAGGACTTGTAGCACAGTTTCAGGCCTGGGCCCAGTATCCTTGTCTGAAAAGATTAGAACAAAGCTCATTAGTGGCAACTTTCTTGGTGCTCTTTTATCAGCTGCACTGAAAGTACTATTAAACTATAAATGAAAATAAACTGCACTGGCAGAACATGACCCAACAAGTCTCAATAGAAGGAAAACACCAACTTTAGTGAAAAAACAACTTTAATATCGCTTTTATCAGAATAATTCTGATGAAGTGTCTCTGAGACGAAAGCAACATTAAAGTTGTTTTTTCACTAAAGTTGGTGTTTTCCTTCTATTGAGTCCTGTTCTGGCAGTGTGGTTTATTTTTATTTTTGGTGTTTCTTTGGCTATCCCATCCTTTGGTATTTTTTAGATATTACTTTTAAACTATGTTGCATTCTGTCCTTAGGATAAAGTGTAGACAGTTGGTTCAGGCAGTACTTTCCCTGTTAAGATCCCATCTGGTGTGGCATAGCACTGTGTTCAGGGGGCAGTGCTTTCCATCTATCACTGTCTTGTAAAAGTCTTTTGCAAGATGAACTGTTTTTTTGCTTTGCAGATGACTCCACTTTACTATTAACTGTCTGACATAGTGTATATTGCTCCATGCAAGAGAAAGGTTTGACTAATTACATAATTGGATAGGGTCTGTATGGTCCTCAACTGTAAAAGTAAATGCTTCATCTTCTGTGGTAAAACTGTGCCGTTGGACGGATGTAAGCTTGTCGCCAGTAATAGAAAATTATGTGCCAACAGTAGAAGTGGTAGCCTGTCTTAATTACATTGAGATCTGTCTGGGCAAGACCTCAGATTTTTAAATACAACATATTGTGACAGTCTGAGAAGATCAGCCAGTTTTTCAAGATGCTGTATTGACCTAGTTACTGCCTGATGTCTGACTGTTGTACAGCATTAGCCAAAACTACCATCTTCCTGAGCTTATGTTTGGTGCATAATTACTAGTCTCTCCACATCATAAATTGGTACTGTCCCAACCATAAGATTGCTAGATTGGTTGTAGCCTCAAAACGTGGAAAACAATAGTGCAGGTTTTTAAAGACCGTTTTTTTGGTTGAAACTAATGAACCTTGTCAGAAAAATCCAAATATGCCATGCTACAGGTTTATTTACAACAAGGTCTGTGCCCCCCCCCCCCCCCACCCCACACACACACATATACATACACACTTACCATGGTTTCTCGATGGTTTGAGCCTTTCAGTGAGATTAAATTGTTAAATGCATTTCTGTTTGGTTTTCCATTAATTGTAGAGTGCATATGGAGAAAGACTTGTTAGGGCACTGAATCCTTAAGTTGTGGATCTTTTCTCTTCCATCTTGGGGATAATCTTTGAATGACTCTCTTCAGGGCCTTAAGTGAGGCACAACACAGTAAGTGATATTGTTCATGCAGTTCTAATGCAGTTTACCCTCCATTATCTCCAGTAATGTTTTTGCAGGCTTGGTCTTCCATTGTTAGTATTGCTACTGTCAGTATATTCTCTCACTTTAACACTGTTTTCCTTTTATTCCCCCTTTTTCAGTGTTACCTTTCAGTCTTCAAGTTGTCTCCTTTTTATTCTACATCTCAGTAAACTGATTTTTTTATTAATGTTATTGAACTTTAACTTAAAACATAGACACACTTTGATAGAAAACAAACCATATCATTATGTACATCATACTGATCAGTCCTGCAGTAGCTTTAGCTGTATGCATTGTGCAAGTGTTAAGGATATAACAGTTGGATAGCTTCCAAAGCTTCAGGGCACCTTCCAAGCACCCAATCTGTCACAGGTCAGGCTGAGGTGCAAAGCCCTTCAGAGCTTTACTGCCATTGATGAGTACGCTGCTGTAAGACTTTTAAGGCTTAGACGGTCAGCTTGTACAGTAGAAAGTCGATTATCCGAAATGTTGATTATCCGAAATGTTGATTATCTAAAACGTCAGTTATCAGAACCAATGTTCCAAAGTTTTCTGGTAGGAAAAATCATGAAGTCTGAATATGTAAACATTGTACAAATTTGCTTGAGCATGTTTTTTGACCTTGCAGCCAAGCCAGCTCGTGTGTGAAAAATATTCTTTACTGCAACTGGAATCACTGAATGGCTGAAGTGTATTCCTGCATGCAGAAAAAACAAGATTTTAGAAGTTTTTTATCCGGTTCAGTTATATGTTTTATTATCCGAACAGTTTGATTATCCAAACTACCCTAGGTCCCAATTAGTTTGAATCGAATCTCTACTGGAGGGGATTTTAATTTTGTTAATTTTGGTAATGTTTTATTGCTTTCATCATCGGGAACATTCTTGTAAAGTTAGAAGTGTTTTGTTTTAATTGACTGTCTCAGGACTGTAATGCTCTTTTAAATGGAGCTCTCGTTTCCTTTCAGTTTAAAAGTAGTGTAAAGTACTAAAAAATTTCTGTGGAGAAATTGTTTATTTTGTGGGGCTGGCATAGGGTTTTGAAGTCATTTTAGTTCGTTTTTACTTTAGAACAATTAACTTTTGTGGACTGGTGGTGTTTAGCGGCAATTGCTGCTTGTTTTCACTAGGAAAAAGGCACCATTTTCGGCTTGACTGAGATACAGAATACCAGTCCTATGGTCAGTGGTCATTCCAACCACATAAAGAAAAAAATTAAACAGTATTTGCTACCACAGCAGGCTAGCAGTTTGCCCTGGCCACAGGTGGGTGACTTTATTGTGGCCATTTGTTGTCCCTCAGACCACCCATCTTTTACCCCAGATCACTGTGCTGAAGAACCTACAGCCATTTGGACTGAGGGTTAGCCATGTGACTGTTGCTCTATCCTCAGTGGGCAAAGTGAGTCACTTGGTCCTTGGGGAGGAAACAGGGAAGGTTTCCCTATTGTGTCAGAATGCTATGCCCTTCCCTGGGGAAGCAGTTGCTGTCATTAGTAGCATGACTGGCCCCATTTTTCCTGTCAAAAAGAAACAGAAAACCAAGTGTATGTCTAGTCCTCAAATTTCTTTGGATAGGAGTAGTTTACTGAGTCTGACTTAGGGATGAATTCAGGCTACTGATCCTTCTTTTAAAGTCGTGTCTGGCAAAAACAGAGCTTCATCTCTTCCTGAAGACATTCAAGATTCTGAATCTGAACGCTGAGGATTCTTAGTACCTCAGAAAATGCTATGAGGCGTTACATAAGGATTTTCCAGAACCTATACCCATTCCTGCAGCTCCATCTGCTTTAGATGATGTGTTATTGCCTAGAATTTTCCTGATAGTCAGCCAGTTAACCATAAAATGGCAGGCTGTATAAGGTTCCTCATTTTTTACACAGTATTCCCAAACCTGACCTAGCAGCTTTAGTTGATCCCAAAGCTGCTAATCACTTGGTTCCAACACTTTTTGGTAAGGATGAGAAAATTGTAGATATTGGGGAAAAAGTGTATATTTCTGCAACTTTGATTTTCACATTTTGAATAGGTTCCAGTGTTAGTTTGTTCTGACAAATTGTAAAAGTATGAGAAATGCTTTATCTGCAGATGTCCTTCAAGGATGCATCTGCAGTCATAACAAATGGGTTGTCCTGTCGTCAGGCAGCCCTTCGGTCGGCCGGATTCCAAAGTCTGGGTCTGGCTTCGGCTGGTGTCGCACTTCACCCGACGTCATCTCTGCTGGTCTTCGGGTATAAAGGCATCAGCCGACGCCATTTTCCTCAGTCTTTCTTGCCGCGTGGCGCCCGAAGCAGAAGCTGTTCACAAGTGCCGGTCGGTCAGATCCAGAGATTACTACTACCGAATACTACTTCGAAGACTTCTAAAAAGCTAAGTACCCCGTTGGGGACTCTTTCTTGCCTCGGCCGATGTCAGAAAAAGTAAATAACTGTTTAACTTGTGGGAAACAAATACCTCATAAAGATTTCCACTCTTACTGCTTACCTTGTTTAGGCCCAGACCACGACGTAGCAGTCTGTTTAGCCTGTGCTTCCTTCAACCGACGAACGCTTAGGCGTCGGTCGGAGTTCGCTGAACAGTTTTTCGGCTCAGACTTTGCGTACATCATGCCGTCGGATCCTCCGACGTCTCAAATTGTTAAAAAACGCAAAGAAAAAGACCGACACTCGCGGTCCGCGGTTTCGGCCGAAACCACGGTTAAGCAAGCCGCGAGTGTCTCGGTTTCGGCTGAAACCGAGCAAACGGGTCAATCTTCAGCCGAATCCATGACTACTACCGAGGCTCCTGCTACCCTTGTTGAATCGGCCTCTGAAGTTTTGCCTACTACTGTGGTTCCTTTAGAATTATCGGACACCATTCCTTTGGATGTCTCTACCCCAGCACGTGGTGCTGCTAGGCCTCCTGCAGCCATGTCCATTAAGGCCTTTGCCAGGGCTAAAGCAGCCAAAACTGCTAAATCAGTGCCTGTTAAGCTTCCTCACACAGGCCCAGTTCCAGTACTCAAATGCTTACTCTGGCAGAGGATCTCATCTCTTTAATAAGGGGATCCCAATCTCACCCAGACAGGGCCTCTCAGCCTCCTGAAAAGAGACCCAGAGCAGAGCCCCCAGAACCTGTGTCCTCAGATGATTCTTCTAATGACTCAGACATTACAGACCAACCAGATGCTCCTTTGTCTACTTATGAAGATTCCGATGCTGAGGAATCTATTCCATCTGCCTCTCCACCAGAGGAATTTTCCTTTGGAGAAACATTGCATGCCATGAGAGAGCAATTCCAATGGCAGGGACAAGATTTCTCAGATTCAAGAAAAAGGCTTAGGACCTTTCTACACTTACCACAACATAGGCCCTTAGCTATACCTCCAGTTCTTCCTGTTGTGGATGATGCATTTAATGATGTTTGCACTGCTCCTGATACTTTACCTCCAGCCCCTGCCAAACCAGATAGATTTTACAGGGTACCGGACACTCATCACCACCTATACAAGGCCCCACTCGCAGATCCTGAGACTATCTCCCAGGGCCCTAAGGCAGTAGCCGACCTCAGCAAAGAACCCTCTCCCTTCTGAAAGGGAATCCAGGTCCTTAGAGAGATGGGGTAAGAAAGTTTACACCTCTGCTACCCTCTCAGCTAGAGCTTTGAACTGCCAGTTTCATATGATCCAATACCAAGAGTTTATGCTTGATCAGTTAACTAAGAAACTGTCCACTGATGATTCCTTAGATAAGAAATATGTTCTAGAAATGGTGAATAACATTCAGCAGGTTAGTAACCATTCTTTAAAATGTGGTTATGATGCACTGGAGGCTTCATTTAGATCAGCCATGACTGGCACAGTTATAAGAAGGCATGCATGGTTGAAAGAACAGGTTTTGCGCATCATGTTAAAGCAAAGCTGTTAGATGCTCCTATGGATAAGGCCAGTCTATTTGGTTCTCCTGCCCAGCAAGTAATGAAGAAAATGGAAGAGAAGGCAAAATCTGTACAAACAGTTAAAGATTTCTTACAGGTTCAGCCCCCAAGGTTTAGCAGGAACTGGCCTTCTAAAAACTGGTCCTTTCCAGACACCTCTAAATCTCAGAGAGGCAGGAATAGACGATCCAGAGGCAGAAACCAATCCAGAGGAGGTGCCTACAGAGGACGCCAGTGGCAAGGCAACAACCACAGAGGCACAGACACAACCACTGCCACGACACCAGGACAATCACAGTGACTTGGCTCTGACACCGCCTACCAGGGAACAGATAGCAGCACCCTTAGGCGGAAAGTTAGCCTTATTTTCAAAAAATTGGCACTATATCACAAAAGACAAGTGGATTCTACAGACTATAGACCAAGGCTACAGGTTTCATTTCCACACCTTACCAGTAAAAAGAGGAATACCAAACCTACCTCCAAATCAGAAAACAGAAGCTGTAAAACAGATAGCTCAATTAACAGAAATGAGAGCTGTGGAAAGGGTACCACCAACAGAGCAGGGCAAAGGATTCTACTCCAGACTCTTCCTAGTACCAAGAAAAGAGAAAAGTTGGAGACCTATTCTAGACCTGTCCGCCTTAAACACATTCATCATTGTTCCAAAATTCAAAATGCTGACCTTGCAGCAACTTCTTCCCATGCTGGGCAAGGAGTGTTGGCTGGTAACTCTAGATCTCAAGGAGGCATACCTGCACGTCCCCATACGACCAAATTGCAGAAGATACCTCAGATTTCTTGCAGGATCAAAGCATTATCAATTCTCAGCATTGCCCTTTGGCTTATCTACTGCACCCAGAGTATTCGCAAAATGCCTGGCATCAGTAATCGCTCATTGCAGGCTACAGGGAATCCAAATTTATCCTTACCTGGACGACTGCCTGATACAAGCGAACAACAAAAGCAAGTTGACAAAAGACTTACAAAGAGTCATTTGCTTACTACAAGCCCTGGGATACACAGTCAACTTAAAAAAAAGTCAAGACTAATACCATCCCAAACAAGAACGTTCTTGGGTGCAGAATTGGACACAGTAAAGCAGATGGCATTCCTAACTGCAGAAAAACAAGAACAACTCCCTCTTTACTTCTTGGCATTAACAAAACAGGACAAACTAACAGCAAGGAAAGTACTGCAGGCCTTGGGCTTCATGGCATCATGCATAATCCTGGTCCCCCATGCCAGACTGCACATGAGAAAACTTCAGTGGTACCTAAAGAATTTATGGTCTCAACACAGGCACAGCTTAGAAACAGAAATTCCACTAATCCCATGCCTGAAACAAGAGTTCCTATGGTGGGCTCAAGCTTGCCAGTCGAACTCAGGCTTGCCCTTCCAAAACTTACAAGCAAGCCAGACCATCACAACGGACGCCTCAGACCTAGGTTGGGGGGCCCACATGCTGGACAAATGCATACAAGGATTATGGACCCTAGATCAACTGCACCTGCACATAAATCAAAAAGAAATGCTCGCAGTAAAATTAGCAATCCAGAATTTCAAGCCGTTCCTCAAAGAAGGCCATTTGATAAGGACAGACAACACCACAGTCATGTGGTACATCAACAAACAGGGAGGCACTCATTCCTACCCCCTATGCAGAATGACTCTGGACCTATGGAATATGGCTCTGAGCTACAACATTCAGTTAC
The DNA here is from genome assembly GCF_019279795.1 of Protopterus annectens. Taxonomy (NCBI): domain Eukaryota; kingdom Metazoa; phylum Chordata; order Ceratodontiformes; family Protopteridae; genus Protopterus; species Protopterus annectens. Next base: position 362,969,601 of record NC_056735.1, read on the forward strand.
AGGCAATATTTGTACCTGGGAAAGAAAACATCCTAGCAGACATGTTAAGCAGAACAACCTCGGATGCTCACGAATGGAGGCTACACCCGGACATCTTCAAGGCCATCACACAGAAATGGGGAATGCCACAAATAGACCTATTCGCATCCCCACTCAATCACCAGCTAAAGAAATTCTGCACAAGGACATACCACCCACTTGCATGGAAGGTGAACTCTCTATCCTTCAGTTGGAAAGGCCTGACAGCATATGCATTCCCACCTCTTCCCTTGATGCACAAGGTACTACTGAAGATCAAAGAGGAGCGTCCAAGGATAATTCTGATAGCTCCAAACTGGCCAAGACAACACTGGTATCCATTGCTGAGGAGCATGTCTCGGAACAGAACATGGACACTACCCCTGAGGCCTTTGATGTTAACTCAGAACAACTACAACATCATGCATCCAAATCTACAAACTCTACAACTAACTGCCTGGAACATTACATAACAGCAACTAACCCACATTTATCCCAAAGGGTTAAAGACATTATCCTGGAGGCCCGCAGACCTTCGACTAGAAGGAACTATGCAGGGAAATGGAAAAGATTTGTCATTTGGAGCACTGAAAGAGGAAAAGATGTGTCAAAGGTAGATGTTGCCAACATCCTGGAGTACTTGGCAGAGCTTCTCCATACAGGCCTGTCCTACTCCTCCATCGAGATACATGCATCAGCTATTTCTGCAGAATACAGCTTCGATCCCCCTGTTTTCTCTCATCCTCTACTCAGGCAGTTCCTCAGAGGAATCAAGAATGTAAAACCTCCTAGGAAACCACCATTACCAGCATGGGACTTGAACTTTGTGCTAGAAAAACTGACACTCCCTCCATTCGAACCAGCAGCAACAGCAGATCTTCAACACCTATCCTGGAAAACTGCTTTCCTACTGGCAATTACCTCAGCGAGAAGGGTTTCGGAACTACAGGCCTTAATGGCAGTACAACCCTTCCTAATCTTCCATCAAGATAGAGTATCCATGAGAACTAATCCTACATTTATGCCTAAGGTGGTATCCAGAGTGTCTCTAAACCAGGCAATCCACCTACCTACCTTCTTTCCCAATCCACAGAACAGGGGGGAAAGACTGCTGCATACCTTGGATGTACATAGACAGTTATGCTACTACCTGGACAGAACCAAGGGCAATAGAAAATCTGACCAGCTTCTAGTAGCTTATGCAACAGGAAGGGAAGGAAAAGCAATCTCCAAACAGACAATCTCCAAGTGGATAGGAAATTGCATAAGATTCTGTTACTCCTACCATGGAAAGCCAATTCCACAGAACATAAGACCTCACTCTACAAGGGCTACAGCCACTACCACAGCTTTCTTACGAGGAGTGGCTACCAAGGACATTATTGAGGCGGCTACTTGGACCTCCGTGCATACATTTGCCAGGCATTATAACTTACCTCTTTACTCTAGATCTCGAGCAGGGTTTGCCACTGCTGTTCTCCAAGGGATCCTAACTACACCATAATTCTATTTCCTCCTCCCCTAGTTTGGCTATGGTATTCTACCCATTTGTTATGACTGCAGATGCATCCTTGAAGGACATAGTACAGTTTTGTACCTACCATAAATGTAGATGTCCGAACAGGATAGCATCTGCAGTCAGGATTACCCTCCTTCGCCTCTGTGGTACTCCTAGGGTATTTACCCTCCTAATAGCTAGCTGGGGGGGGATCTCTTATGGTGTATTTGTTTGTATATATGTACATACATGCTTATTTTTTGTGTTTGCCTTCTATTTTTTTGGAAACATTGGCATTCATCCAAAATTTAGCTCTCCAAGAGGGCAACTGGCATCTGGGGCAAGAAACACTGAAGAAAATGGCGTCGGCTGATGCCTTTATACCCGAAGACCAGCAGAGATGACGTCGGGTGAAGTGCGACACCAGCTGAAGCCAGACCCCGACTTTGGAATCCGGCCGACCGAAGGGCTGCCTGACGACAGGACAACCCATTTGTTATGACTGCAGATGCTATCCTGTTCGGACATCTACATTTATGGTAGGTACAAAACTGTACTTTTTGTCTTGTGATGGAAAATCTACTTTAACTTATAATGTGATAGTGTTCAATCTCGCCGTTTGTTCTTACACATGGGTTCGGAGCCGATCCTCGGCTCCGTGCCGGCCTCTTGCAAGCTCTGCATCGAGAAGAAGCTCGAGACAATCTAATACCCACAATCCCCCTCTGCCTTTACCTCAGATCTAGTTTGCCGCTGCTGCATTCGCATCGTTGGGAGCTAGCTCGAGGGTTTTCTAAGCTAAGATATAACTTTTTGTTGTATTTTACTGAGAATTTTATTTAACTTAATATTGTTAGTGTACCTGGTGTGATTGTGTTCTGGTTCCATAGTTCTTTGGTACCGTTAACCCTTTTATCGGTATTTTTGTACCGGGGCCTACACCCTTACCATATACTGCTATATTGAGTCAAATTTACCTGATTGTGACTAACCGGATTTGACATTTTCCTGATTGTGACATTTACCTGATTGTGACTATTTTACCCGGATTTGACTGTGTTTTTGTTTCTAGACTTGTTTATTACCTACAATGTCTGAGAAGGCAAAGTCTGGTTTCAAGCGTTGTCAGTGTGGCCAAAAAATGTCGGTCACTGACAACCATAGTTCCTGTGTCTACTGCCTTGGCCCTCTCCACTTACAAGAGGATTGCTCCATTTGTCACTCTTTCAGTGGGAGGGTCATGACAGATAGGCGCAGGAAACTAATGGACAGGGGTCTGTTGAAACCAGCTTTCCAAGAGGGTTTGGATGCTTCTGACCAGGCATCGAAGTTCTCTAAGGAATCGAAGACATCGGAGCCCAAGTCATCGGCTCCGAGCTCTTCTTCAAAGGTTAGATCACCGGTTCCACAGACTTCGGGGCCGAGTGTTCAACTGGTGTCGGTTCCTGAGCCTCGAGTCTTGGAACCGGTGATGGAGCTCCCTCCTTCGGCCATATTGAGGTCGGCTCCGTCTTGGTTCCTTCGACCCGTTCCTCCTCTAAACTTCGGATGTCGATGTGGATCGTGTGGTGCAGAAGCTGCTGGAGCATTCGCCCTCTCTAAACTTATTTCGGTTTCCACCCAGCTGGTGTCGAAACTTGAAGGCCTTCCTGTATCTCCATCCATTCCTCCTCCGAGACCGATTCAGTCTTGGAGCCGGAAGAGGCTGATCTGCTGATTGTGGAGCCCTCGGGTCCAGAACTGTCCTTTCTCGGTCTGTTCCTCACCTCGACTCCGTCGGACCGTACGGAGTCTCGGAGCCGACGGTCTGTTCTTGGTTCGGGGCCGAGAGTCGAACCGATGTGTCGGTTCCGACTCTCCCCTCGGGCCTCGCACGGATCGATTCGGCTCCGTCCTCGGGTCGATGCCTTCGGTGCCGATGTCGGGATTCTTCCCATTTCTTGAGCCGGAGATTCTTCGATGCGGGACCCGGGGCGTTCGACCTGATGAGGAAGGTGTTGTCTACCCAGACAACCACATCAGTGGAAGCAGTTTCTCCTCCCCATAAAGGGCCTTTGTCTTCATCTGCACCCACGGCCACATCCAAGCGTCGGGCACCAGTGTCTCAGCCACCCCTGGACGGTGCCCCTCTTCCTCCGAGGCTTCTTCGGATGCTCCCCGAGGAAGTCCCTAGGAAGAGACTGTGTAAGAGGAGACACTTGGATTCTCCACAAGAATCCATAACATCTGATACTGACTTAGATGAGTCAGAAGGGTCCCCTAAGTCACCTTCAGAAGATGTCTCTTTTCAGACATTTTGGAGATTCTGAAGCAGAGAGGTGACTGGCAGTCCCTTCCCCTTCTGAGGATGAGTCAGTTCTGCTGAAGGCATTTGGTGCTCGCCCTTCCTCCTCCTGGGTCACTCCGCCTTCACGAACTAATGGAACTTATTGCTCAAGGCGTGGGAGGCTCCTGACACAGTGGAACCTGTTCCTAGGAAACCGAACAAGTACATCACAGCACCTCAGGATAAGTCCTACCTTACTAAAGGAGTTCCAGTAGGCGCTATGGTGGTGGCTGCAGCCACGAAAAGGAGATGTCGGAGTCTTCTTCGTCTGTCCATCCGCCTAATAAAGATTCTAGGACGATGGATAGATATGGGAAGCGCATTTTTAGTTCAGCGGCTTTTTCCATGCGGTCCCTGAACTATTTGACCCATTTTACACGTCTGCAGAGGGATCTAGTCAAAGAGTTGGGAGATACCCTCCAGGGTTCTACAGATGCAGCTGTCTCAGAGAAAGTGACAGCGCAACTTAATACCCTAACATCGATTGTTAACTCGTCCATGAGGCTGATTTCCTCGCGCAGAAGGTTCGAGTAGGGCAGCAGCTTCAGCGATTGCTCTTCGTAGACAATCCTGGATGCGCCTATGCTCCTTTGGAAGCCTTCAAGTCTTCCTTTACAAACGCCCCATTTGACGGTGCCACTCTTTTTGGCCCCAAGGTAAAGGAGACCCTTACCGGTGTGAACAGGAGGGAAAGACTCTGTCTGCTGTCGGAGTCCGTTTTCCACCCCAACCAGACCGTACCCCAAAGGGCAACGCGGTGGGAAAATGTGGTTTCGAAACAAAATCAAGGGTCTTTCCCGGGCACACAGGGTGATGCCCTCTAGAGGCAGAGGAGGGGCAGAGGTGGAAGACGCCGCCCTGGCGGCAGAGGGGTCCGCAACATCAAGGTGACAGGGATACACTCCTGGTAAACCTTTCCAGCACTCCTGAGAGGAGGCCCGACTGTCCTGCTCTGGAGGCAGTCGGGGTCGCTTAGCCTTTACCCTCAGGCCTGGCAAGATATAACTACAGACAATTGGGTAAAAGCGTAGTTACCAGAGGTTACACCATACCCTTTCTATCTTATCCCATTCCAAAGAAAAGACTCCCAGATGTACTGCCCCATCTGCGAGAGCCAGCAGCTTTAGAAATCTCAAAGTTGTTAGACAAAAGAGTCATCCAGCCAGTCCCAGCGGACCAGCAAGGATTCGACTTACTCAAGGTTCTTTTAGTTCCAAAGAAAACAGGGGACTGGAGGCCCATTCTAGACCTGAGTTACCTCAATACTTTGTCAAGAAAGAAAAGTTCCGAATGGTCACGCTTCAGTCGATCCTTCCATTTCTACAGAAGGACGAGTGGATGTGCTCAATAGATCTAGAGGATGCATACTACCACATCAAGATGGCCAGGGCATCCAGAGATCATTTGCGCTTCGGCTGGGAGCCAGTCACTTTCAATTTCGAGCCCTGCCCTTTGGTCTGACCTCAGCCCCAGGGTCTTCACCAAATGCATGGCAGTGGTAGCGTCTCACTTGAGACGTCAGGGATTCCAGGTGTTTCCGTATCTGGACGACTGGCTCCTTTCAGCCACCACCCGTCGACAACTATTGCAGGCCAGAGACTATGTGCTTCAACTGTGTGTTCACCTAGGGATCTCCGTAAATTTCGGAAAATCCTTACTTCAGCCATCACAAAATATCTTGTTCATAGGAGCAGAGTTAAACACACGGCAATTAATTCTGAGGCTTCCCACAGAAAGGATAGTATCGCTGCAGACTCACATCGTCTTCTGCTCTTGTCAAGGAAATCTCCTGCAAAACTAGTTCTGAAGGTGTTGGGCCTCATGTCAGCCTCCCTTATTGCAATTCCCTGGGAAGGCTGCACATGAGAGTTCTACAATGGCTACTGTTTGCTCAATGGTCATTTCAACAGCTACCTCTAACACACGAGATTCTCATAACAAAGACTTGCAAAACAGACCTAAAATGGTGGCTCCAAACGTGCAACCTTTCCCAGGGCAGGCCGTTTGTGCTACCCACGCCTACAGTTACGGTGACCACGGACGCTTCCCTGATAGGGTGGGGGGGCATCTTTCAGGGACAGACAGTCCAAGGCGAATGGACCAATTTGGAGTACAATCTGCACATCAATGTACTAGAGTTGAGGGCAGTGTTTCTAGCGTTGCAACACTTTGCTCCCCTTCTTCCTCTAGGGACTATTGCAGTTCAGACGGACAACATGTCGGTAGTCTGGTACATAAACAAACAATGTGGAACCAGGTCCTATCAACTATGCAGAGAGGCCATGAGAATTTGGCAGTGGGCAGAGTCCACGGGTCGCTTTCTAATAGCAACGCACATCCCGGGGTCGTCCAACGTCATAGCCGACAAGCTGAGCAGAGCAATTCTGCTACCACACGAGTGGTCTCTGAAACAGTCAGTGGCGAAAAGGATTTTTCGCACATGGGGCCAGCCTTCCTGCGACCTGTTTGCGTCTCCAATGAACGCCAAATGCAGGAGCTACTTTGCCCTATTACCCCTCCAGGGAAGTCCCCAGGACGCACTGGTTTACGATTGGCCCCCGGGACTCCTGTACGCATTTCCTCCATTTCCTCTGATACCGAAATTTCTCCAGAAAGCCAGGAACCTGCACAGGACGATAATTCTCATTGCTCCATTCTGGCCTCGTCAAATTTGGTTTCCCTCCCTGAAAATTCACTGCATTCGGGGACCCTGGATTCTGGACCCAGAGCCGGATCTGTTGACTCACTCGTCAGGGGTTCCCCATCCCACGCTCCTGTCACTCCATCTAGCAGCTTGGCTGCTCCAATTCCCAACTTAGCCAGGTCTGATCTCTTGTCACCAGCAGTTCAGGATATATTAGTGGCTCACTACTAAAACATATACTAGCAAATGGAAACGGTTTGTATTCTGGGCGAATACACACCACGTTGATCCCTTTACAGCTCCTTTGAATAAGATTTTAGAGTTCTTGACGGACTTATTTCATCAGGGTGCTTCTCCTGCTACTCTAAGAGTCCAATTGGCTGCCATTTCGAATTTCCATGTGGAAGAGTGTGGAGCTCCTATCATGGCTCACAGACTTTGTAAAGCCTTCTTAAAAGGAGTTTTTCATATTAGACCTCCGGTCAGATTTCCTACGTCACCTTGGAGTCTAAACTTGTTACTATCTAAATTAATGTTGCCCCCCTTTGAACCTGCCTCTTCTTGCCCATTAAAATTTTTGTCCTGGAAAACTCTCTTTCTGGTAGCCATTACTTCTGCTAGACAGTGTCTGAACTTCAGGCTCTCTCCATCAAGCACCCTTATCTAATCTTTCACTCTGACAGAGTTTCTCTTCGTACCAATTCATCCTTCCTCCCTAAAGTGTGTTCTATTAACAGCATTAATCAGTCCATTGAATTACCCACTTTCTTCAAGAACCACTCCAACAAAATGGAGTATATGTTGCACAAATTGGATGTTCACAGACAGCTAAGGTTTTATTTGGATAGAACAAAAGATCACAGGAAAACAGATCAACTCTTTGTGGCTTTTGCTGATAGCAGGAAAGGACTTGCAGTTACCAAAAGAACTCTTTCAAAGTGGTTATCTGATTGTATAATCTATGTATACGATTCTGCAAATCAACCCCTTCTAAACAAACCCAAGGGACATTCCACAAGATCAATATCTACGTCTTTGGCTCATGCAGCTCGCCTACCTCTGGATGCTATTTGTGCGGCTGCTACCTGGTCTAAGCCACATACATTTATTTCTCATTATAAAGTAGATAAGGTTTCTAGGGACAGAGCAACCTTTGGTTCCACTGTGCTCAAGAACGTCCTCCCGTGAGTTCCTCAGGATTTAGGAGCTAGGGACGCTACCCATGTGTAAGAACAAGCGAGATTGAACACTATCACATATAGAAGTTATGTACTTACCATAGCGTTCCATGTGGAGTGTTCATCTCGCCTTTGTTCTACAGTCCCACCCTCCCACCCTTAGGAGGAACGTTCTTTGATGCCTGGCCAGAAGCATTTTTACTACTGTCTTTATTCTCTGTACATAGTTGGTATACACATATACTTATATGTGTCTGTTATGTATGTATAGATGTATGGCATGAATGTACTGTTATGTAGATTGGTTTGCTTGCAAACTAGATCTGAGGTAAAGGCAGAGGGGGATTGTGGGTATTAGATTGTCTCGAGCTTCTTCTCGATGCAGAGCTTGCAAGAGGCCGGCACGGAGCCGAGGATCGGCTCCGAACCCATGTGTAAGAACAAAGGCGAGATGAACACTCCACATGGAACGTTATGGTAAGTACATAACTTCTATTTTAGGTCACTAGTTATTTGTTTTTAGTGTGTATGACTATGTTGATAGTTTTTGTAGGGCTATGGCTACTGATGCTGTTTTGAGGAGGTTTGCAAGGCCGTATTCTCAGAACCTCCCAGATGAGATTTTAAGTTCTCCCTTGGATAGATATTTAGTGTTTGGCACCTCCGCAGCATAGCTGATCAGAAAGTGTGATGGAGGCAAACTGATCCAGTGAATCTACATTTTTTCATTCCCCCTTTCCAAATTGTCCAGAGGATTATCTCCTTATCCAGTTTTGGCCAAAAACAGTAAACCATCTCAACAAAATTCAGAGTGCTGTTGCCCCCCCCCCTTTTTTCGCCCTCATTGCTCCTTCTCCGACCTGCTTTTGGAGTTTGGAGCTGTCTTATCAGACTAGCTTCGGAGCCGGGGTAGGGTCGGCGCCGACAGTGTTTCCTACTTCAGCGCCGACTGTACCCTCGAGTCTATCTGATCCGTTTTTGGATCCGAGCTCTCTGGGCCGTGAGCTGAGCGTCTGATCCGGAAAGGTCAGCTGGCTTTTGGCTCCGTTAAGGTCTGGGCACACTACCCTTCCGGATCCGGTCGGGTCACCTTCAGCGCCAATCCGCACGTCTGATCCAAGGGGAATGTTTTTGGATCCAAGGGAAAACAGTTCTCCCTCTGCATTCAACGTCGTGGAGAGGGTCCTTTCAAGGGATTCGAGGCCCCAGGCTCTTGCTACGGATCCACCCGCCATTCCCACTCAGACGGGCCTTTCTTCCATCATCCTGCCCCAGGGACAGCCTGCGCCTACGTCCCAGATTGTTCCCGTAGAGGAACAGGACATTGTTGGTGAGGCCTCTTCGGACAACACCCCCCCCGAGGAGGTCCCTCAAAAACGGAAGTGCAGGAGGAGGCACTTGGACTCACCCAAGTCCCTCGCGGAGGACACAGACTTAGAGGAAGGGGAAGGTTCCCCAAGTCACCCCCCCGAAGATGGCTCCTTCGGAGACATCATGGAAATGTTACGCATTAGAGGGGGGTGGTCTGCCCAAAAACCTTCCTCGGATGAGTCTGTGTTTCTGGAGACGTTTGACGCAGGCCCATCTACCTCTTGGGTGTCCCCTCCTGCCGACCCCCTGGTAGACCTCATTACTACCACGGCATGGAAGGAGCAGGACACTGTCAAGCCAGTACCCAGGAAACCGGACAGGATCCTCAGCCCTCCCACGGACAGGACAGTTTGGAGCAAGGGTGCCCCAGTGGATGTCATGGTGGTGGCGGCTGCCACTAAAAAGGAATTAGCACAGGAGAGTTCCTCGGTGCATCCTCCAGACAAGGAGTCTCGGATGATGGACCGTTTGGGAAAGCGGATGTTCTCTTCAGCGACCTTCTCTGTAAGGTCACTGAATTATATGACACACGTGATTCGGCTCCAGCGGGACCTGATTAAAGAGTACACTGGGTCACCCCCAGAGTCCATGTCGGCCGAGGACAAGCGGACCTTCTCTGCTCGAATAGCCGCTCTCAAGTCAATCACCAACACATCTATGCGGCTTCTCTCCCATGCTACGGACGGAATGGGTAGAGCTAGCAGAACGGGCGTCGTCTTACGTAGACAGGCCTGGCTCTGTGTCTGCAATTTTGCGGAACCCTTCAAGGCATCCTTCGCGAACGCCCCTTTTGACAGTCCTATGCTCTTCAGCAAAACCGTCCACGATACGCTCCTCCAGAGCGAGAAAGACTGGAAGACGTCTGCCGTCAGGATCCGCTTCTCGGCTCCTCAGAGGTCCTACACCAGGAACCAAAGAGAACAGAAGATGATGTGGTTCCAGAAAGCTCAACAATCCCGTTTCGCTCCGGATCCCTCATCCTTCAGAGGCAGAGGAGGACAGCCTGGACGCCGGCCCAGGGGCAGAGGGGGTCCGAAGAATTTTGTCTCGAGAGAACCTTTTTCGGATCGACCTGCACAGCAGCCCTGAGGGGTTGCCCGACTGCTCCTCTCTGGAGGGAGTCGTGGGGGCGCTTCTCGGAATACCTAGCAAAATGGGAGTCCATTACGACAGATCACTGGGTGCTCCGAATCATATCCAGAGGTTTATTCAATTCCTTTCCTATCTCACCCTCCCCGATCAACAAGACTCCCCGATGTTCCACCCGATCAGAGGGGAGGCAGCAGCATCAGAAATTCAAGGGCTGCTAAGAAAAAGAGCTATCCAGTGCGTTCCCCCCCCCCACCCCCCGAACAATCCGGATCAGGCTTTTACTCCAGGTTCTTTTTGGTGCCAAAAAAGACGGGGGACTTGCGACCCATTTTAGACCTGTCAAGACTAAACCTGTCAGTCGCCAAAGAAAAATTCTGGATGGTCACTATTCAATCCATTCTCCCACGTTTGCAGGAGAACGACTGGATGTGCTCGATAGACCTCAAGGATGCGTACTACCACATTCTGATGGATAGACGATCCAGAAGGTTCCTCCGCTTTTGGCTGGGAGCCAGCCATTATCAGTTCAGGGTCCTACCCTTCGGTCTCACCACAGCCCTCAGGGTGTTCACCAAGGTCATGGCAGTTGTAGGGGCCCACCTGAGGCTTCAGGGAATACAGGTCTTTCCGTACCTGGATGACTGGCTCCTAACCACCCCCAGCCATCATCAACTCTGCTCAGGCAGGGACTACTTCTTGCACTTAGCCCGCCGCCTAGGGATCGCGATAAACCACCAGAAATCCTCCTTTCAACCTACTCAAATTTTGGAATTCATAGGGGCCAGGATAGACACTACTCAATCCAGAGTCTTGCTGACAGCGGACAGACTTCGCAGTCTTAGTCTTCACATTCTAGACCTCTTACAATCGTCAGCTCCCCCAGCGGAACTAGTCCTGAGGGCCCTGGGATCCATGGCAGCGGCCATCAATCTGTCGCCCTTCGCTCGTCTGAAGATGAGAATCCTTCAATGGACATTACAAGTTCAATGGTCCATTCTTTTTCACCCCGTCTACACCTATTCCCCTCAGCAGGATTTGCAGGGAGTCGCTTCTTTGGTGGCTCCGCTCCAGAGGTCTTCGAGAAGGCCGCCCCTTTGTTATACCCCCCTCCCCAAGTCACGGTGACCACGGACGCATCTCTCCTCGGGTGGGGGGGGCATTGCATGGGCAGATCCGTCCAAGGCACGTGGACTTTCACAGAGACCTCACTGCATATCAGTGTCCTGGAGATGAGGGCACTGTTTCTAGCGTTGCAAGTTCTCCATCCCCTTCTCCCTCCAGGAACTATTGCACTTCAAACAGACAACATGTCAGTAGTCTGGTACATAAACGGGGGAACCAGATCCTATCCACTTTGCAGGGAGGCAATGAGAGTATGGGAATGGGCGATATCCACCAACCGCTTTCTCATAGCAACGCACATCCCGAGTCGGTCAAACATCTTGACTGACAGGTTGAGTCGAACGATCCTCTCACCTTACGAGTGGTCTCTGAACCCAACAGTAGCAAAACAAATCTTCCTCTAATGGGGTCAGCCTTGCTGCGATCTCTTTGCCTCGCCTTCGAACACAAAGTGCAGCGAGTTCTTCGCTCTGATTCCCCCACCAGGGGAAGCCCCCAGAGATGCTCTAGTTCATGCTTGGCCATACGGTCTTCTGTATGCTTCTCCTCCTCTTCCATTGATGACAAAATTCTTGCAGAAAGCTCGTTGGTTGGGGAGCAGAGTTATCCTCATAGCCCCATTCTGGCCTCGTCAAACCTGGTTCCCTTACCTGCGGTCTCATCTAGTGCATCCTCCCTGGATTTCAGATCCAAGTCCGGATCTGATCTCTCATCCTTTAGGATTGAAGACCCCCGACCTGGACTACCTAAAACTCTCAGCTTGGTTGATCCAGTTCCCTTAATGGCTAGGACTCCCGGTATATCTTCTTCGGTTAAGGCCATCCTGGTGGCCGCCCATAAACTGTCTACCAGGAAAATCTACAAGAGTAAATGGAAACGTTTCTCTGGGCGGAGCACAGGAACTTAGACCCCTTCACGGCTCCTATCCCAGCAGTTCTAGACTTTCTTTCACATACCTTTGATCAAGGAGCTAGTGCTTCTACTATTAAAGTTCATTTGGCAGCTATTTCCCACTACCACGTTGGAAACAGTTCAGGGCCTCTAGCGTCTTCCAAGATATGCAAAACATTCATGAAAGGAACCTTTTTGTTAAGACCCCCTATTAAAGATGCAGTGCCTCCATGGGATCTTACCCTAGTTCTTCAAGCTCTGACTGGGCCTCCTTTTGAACCCGCGGCTTCAGTCGACTTAAAATATGTCTCCTGGAAGACGGCCTTCCTGATTGCCATTACTTCTGCTAGAAGGATATCGGAGCTTCACGATCTTTGCAGTAAACCTCCATACATCATCTTTCATAAAGACAGGGTCTCCCTCAGGACTAATCCCTCTTTTCTGCCCAAAGTGGCTTCAGAAGCCAACATCAACCAGTCCATCAATCTACCTGTCTTCTTTACAAATTTCCAAAACAAAGGAGAATACAGACTTCATTGTCTGGATTTTCACAGACATTTACATTTTTACTTAAACAGAACAGCAGATCTTTGAAAATCTGATCAACTTTTTGTTTCCTTTGCAAAATCCTGTCTGGGGAAGCCAGTCACTAAAGTAACCTTAGCTAGATGGATTTCCCAGTGCATTCTCCTAGCATACAAAAGTTTTGGTCGTCCCGAGCCCCTGAGAGTGCAAGCCCATTCTACCCGATCTATGGCCACTTCTGCTGCTTTCTGGTTAAGGGTTTCTTTGGATGACATTTGCTCAGCCTCTACTTGGGCTTCCTCTCATAACTTTATTACACACTATAAATTGGATTTAGTATCCAGAGGACGTGCATTGTTTGGCTCCGCAGTGCTCCAGAATATCCTTCCATAAGGGCCTCCCAAGTTGCTGGTAGCTGGGGATTCTGTCCCACAGGTTGCTGAGCAAATGAAGTTAACTACTTCAGATAAAGAAGTTATGTACTCACCATAACATTCCATCTGAGTAGGTAACTTCATTTGTCTGCAACCGACCCGCCCTCCATCCTCTGGACCCTTAGTTCGTTATCAAAGGATCAGTATATGTCTTCATTCAATTGACATCACTGGAACGTATTGTAACCCTTTCTAGGTTATAGAATTTCCTATTGCCTTTTTTTCTGGCAAACTCGATCTGAGGGTTAGAGGGAGATGGCATGGCATTATGGGTAGGGGGAGGAGCTTGGAGCTTGAATCTTTTAGCTTGGAAAGCTGCCAGCTCGGATCCAATACCCACAGGTTGCAGACAAATGAAGTTACCTACTCAGATGGAACGTTATGGTGAGTACTTAACTTCTTTGTAGCCGACTCCACTCGCTCTTCCGACTTGCCTGCTGAACCACCAAAGAAGAAGGCTAAGACCACAAGGCCTGCTACTGTTGCTGCGCCTTGACCATCCGACACAGCCTATGGCCAACATCAGCCTGGTTGAACGTTCGGGCTCCACTGCCCCGGATATAGTGGGTACCTCTTCAGAAGCCGCACAATCCTATGTGGAAAGCACATCCACGGAGCCTTTATGGATGTCTGTCTCAGACGCTGAGGGGGAACCAGTGCTCTCTGCAGGACAGTGGGATCCCTCCATCCCTTTACAGTCCGACCCTAAGCCTTCCACTGCTCAGATGCCCACTAGGCCATCACTCAAAATGGAGAAGAGGAAGCATGTATCCCCTGCTACAGAAAGTCTACTGTATTGGCAGGCTTTCTCTCAGTCTATTTAATCATTTCATTGCCCTGTGGCATACTGCACCTGGGACTTCCACAGTGTATCCTCCAGATGTCCTTTGTGTTTCACTGTTGCAGTCATCACACTTGGGTTATCTGCCTGCAGGTAGCCCTCAGTCGACCCGAATACCAGAGTCTTGGGATTTCTGCGTTGGATGCTGTCGCTTCTTCTATGACGCCAGGTTGTCAGGGGTATAAAACAGGCAGCCGACGGCATTACATCAGTCTTTCTTGCCGAGAAGGAGCTCGAAGCAGCAGCAGTTCGCAAGTGCCAGTCGGCTGCTACCTGAAATTTTCGTTTTTCGAGTTTCAAACCTGAAGTCTTCTAAAGCTAAGTACCCTGCTAGGGATTCTTTTTTCTTGCTCTAATTGATGTCAGAAAAAGTTAACAATTGTCTTGCCTGTGGAAAGCAAATACCTCACAGAGATTTTCATTCTTACTGTGTCACTTGTTTAAGCCCAGATCACGATGTCCCTTGCTGTCGGTTTTGTACCTTGTTTAACACCCGAACCATTTGTCGTCTAGCTGTTTTTGGCACTAAATGCTTTCACTCTCATTCTCTGTATTCCGAAATGGCTTCTGTAAGCCATCTGACTACGGATCTTCTGAAAAAACGCAAAGATAAAGACAGACCGCATAGGTCAAAAACTGCCGACAACGCTTCCATTAAGCTAGTCGCCAGTCCGCCGGTACTCTGTGAGGTGCCTTTGCAGTCCCTGATGCCCACTTCTACAGATTCACAGGCCTCTGCTGAGATCCATTCGGAGTCCGGTATGCCGCAAGATGCTTTTTCGACTATGGAACCTGCAGATGTTTCTACCGTGGATGGGTCTGGAGCCGCTGTGCGTTTACCGGCTACTGAGGGTGTATTCCGACCTACCGATATTCACATTAAACCAACTTCATTTTTAGCTAAAACTACCAAGTTTCTCAGGCCCAGAGTACACACTATGCCTAGAAAACAGACAACCAAAAGCGCACGCTCATGCTTCCATGCCTCAAACACAAATGCTTAGAATGGCTGAAGACCTTATCACTCTAATTAGGGGAAGCCAGCCTTCCCCTGCTAAGAGACCAAGAATAGAGTTTCTTTCTGATTCTACAGACCAGGAGTCAGATGACTATGACCCTTCTGATTACCAGGAACATACCCTTATCTACCTTTGAGGATTCGGATGCAGAAGAATCCATTCCCTCTGCCTCCCCTCCAGAGGATTTTTATTTTGGGGAAACCTTGCATACTTTAAGAGAACATTTCCGCTGGGAATGCCAGGATTATCCTCAGTCCAAAAAGAGACTCAGAGAATTTTTAGAGTTGCCTCAGCACAAGCCCCTAGCTATACCCCCTGTCCTGGATGTCGTAGATTGTCTTTATGGAATCTAGTCTTAATCCATACACTTTACCACCGGCTCCTAGAAAACCTGACGGGTACTACAGAGTACTGGATTCTTACAAATTTCTCTTTAAGAATCCTACTGCAGATCCAGAGACCATTTCCCAGGGGCCTAAAGGTATTAAGGCTACTACAGCCAAAAACCCTACTCCTTCAGACAGGGATTCCATAGCTTTATACAGATGAGATAAGACTGTATATAGCTCTGCAACTCTTGCCATCAGGGCATTGAGTTGCCAGTTTCAGATGTTGAAGTACCAGCAACATATTATGGAACAAATTAATCCAGATTGTGCAGAAAATAAAGATTTACAAAAGTTAATGCATTCTGCAAACCAAGTTAGTAAGCATACTTTGCAGTGTGGCTTTGATGCCCTAGAAGCATTTTGCAGAGCTGCAGTCACTGGATCTGTACTGAGAAGGCATGCTTGGTTGAAGGAACAAACCTTACCAGACCATGTCAAATCAAAATTACTAGACGCTCCTTTAAATCAGGACCGTTTGGCACCAAAGCAGGAGAGGTTCTTAAAAAGATGGAAGAAAAAGCTAAATCTAAGCAAACTGTTAAATAATTTTTACCAAGTGCAGCCACTTAGATTCAGTAGGCATTGTCCTACAAAAACTGGTCCTTTCCAGCCCCTTCCAGGCCTTCAGTCCCAAACCCAGAGGAACCAGACCACCAAGACTACAGTCACAGGGTATGCAGAGATCTGAACAATGGAGTGCTCCCACCTCAAAAACAGGGAGTGGCAAGCCACTCCCTTATGGTAAAAGTTCACAATGACTTGTCAGTTATCCTTCCCAGCTGTGCTCATCTACTTGCGCCCCTAGGAGGAAAACTTGCCCTTCATGCCAAAAACTGGATGTCCATTACTCAGGACCGATGGATTCTAAACATTGTATCCCAGGGGTACAGATTCTACTTTCATTCCCTGCCAACCCCAAGTAGGTTTCCAGACCTTTCTCCAAACCATTGGGCAGAGGCTCAAAAGCAAGTACATTCCCTGCTCAGTATTAGGGCTATTTGACCTGTTCCAGTAAACAAAGGGGACAGGGTTTCTACTCCAAACTGTTCCTGGTGCCAGAAAAGAGGGCTCTTGGCGCCCAATCCTAGATCTATCAATTCTCAACACCTTTCTGGTGGTCACAAAATTCATAATGCTAACCCTGCAACAGCTTCTCCCTATGCTAGCCAAGGATGCCTGGCTAGTCACCCTAGGCTTAAAAGAAGCCTGTCTGCACATCCCCCATAAGGGAGTCTTGCAGGAGATATCTCCACTTCAGGGCAGGCTGTATGCACTATCAGTTCTCTGCACTTCCCTTTGGCTTATCTACTGCGCCCATAGTATTCACAAAGTGCCTGGCTCCAGCCATTGCATACTGCAGGCAGAGAAATGTCTAAATTTTCCCATACATGGACGATTGCCTGATTCAGGTGGACAGTCAGGATTTACTACTTCAACACCTGGCATTTGTAAAAAGACTCCTATCTTCATTGGGGTACACCATCAACGAAAATAAATCACAACTGGTACAGAGTCAAAAAATTGTATTCCTGGGAGCAAGCTTGAATACATCTTCCCAGATGGCCTTTCTCACTCCAGAAAAGCAGATCTATTTGAACTACTACTTCAAACACATGGCCATCAAAACCCAGCTGTCTGCAAGGAAAATACTGCAAGCCCTAGGGTTCACAGCCTCATGCATTCTGCTAATTCCATATGCAAGACTGCATATGAGGAGACTTCGGTGGTACTTAAAAAGTCTTGGGTGCCAACATTCTCAGGACCTGGAAACAGTCATTCCGATCATTCCTTGTGTAAGGGCAGAGTTCCTTTGGTGGGTAGAAGTATGCAACCACAACAAGGGACTGCCTTTCACTCAACCCCTGGCTGCCCAAACCCTGACTACAGACTCATCCGACTCTGCATGGGGGGCTCAGATGGCAGGCAAATGCATTCAGGGAAAGTGGAGCCCAGGACAAATTCTCCTGCACATCAGTCAAAAAGAGATGTTAGCTTTACAGTATGCTCTGACAGCCTTCAAATACCTAATCCTTCCAGGACAGCCGCTGATAAAAATGGACAACACCATAGTTATGTGGTACATAAACAAGCAGGGGGGAACCCATTTTTACCCACTAGGCAGGTTAGCCATGGCCCTGTGAAACGCAGCCTTGAGCAACCAAGTGCATCTGCAAGCTCATTTCCTGCCAAGCAAACATAATTCACTGGCAGACTTGAGCAGAAATCTCCTGGACCCACACAAGTGGAAATTGGAGCCCAACACCTTCAACCTTCTAATCCAGAGGTGGGGGACACCGGAGGTGGACCTCTTTGCCTCCCCCGAGAACCACCCATTGAGCAAATTTTGCACCAGGAACCCTCACAGCAGGGCCTGGAAGAGGTGGATGCCGTACCCTTCAAATGGGAAAACACCTCAATTTATGCCTTTCTCCCTCTGCCCCTCCTCTCAAAGGTATTACTCAAGATCAGACAGGACAGTCCAAGGGCAGTTCTTATTGCCCCAGATTGGCCACGCCAGCACTAGTACCCACTCCTACACAGTCTGACAGTGCCACCCTGGCACCTTCATCGGACACCTTTTCTGCTGTCTCAGCAGGAGGGACAGATTTTGCATCCACAGCTGCAAACCCTGCACCTTGCAGCGTGGCTTATCCCCTGAATAATCTACCAGCAACCCTCAGCATGCAGGTGCTGGACGTCATTCTTGAGGCCAGAAGTCATAGTACTAGAAAATCCTATGCTGAAAAGTGGAAAAGATATTGCTCTTGGAGTCTGTCTCAAGGAAAGGACACAGCTGTTCCCTCCTTACCTCAAATCCTTGATTACCTAGCAGAGCTACTCCACAGAGGCCTATCCTTCTCCTCCATTGATTCATGCCTCTGCCATCTCAGCTCATTATAATACTGAGCCAACTCTATTCTCTCATCCTTTCATCAAACAGTTTGAGAGGGGCTAACAACTTAAGGCCCCCTAGGAGAGCACCCATCCCTTCCTGGAACCTTAACTTTGTAATGGAAAAGCTCATGCTCCCCCCTTTGAACCTGCAGCTTCAGCAGAGTTAAAATTCCTTTCTTGGGAAACACCCTTGCTTTTAGCCATAACCTCAGCTAGAAGAGTGTCTGAGTTACAGGCACTAATGGCTGTGGAACCCTTCGTTATTTTCCATGCTGACAGGCTTTCCCACAGGACTAACCCATACTTTATGCCTAAGGTGGTCTCCAGTGTGGTTCTAAACCAAGTCATCCATTTGCCAACCTTCTTCCCTAATCCTCAAAATAAAGGGGAGAGGATCTTGCACTCCGTGGACGCGCAGAGACAGCTCAGTTACTACCTTGACAGGACTAAACCTTTCAGAAAATCCGGCCAACTGGTTGTCAGCTTTGCTACAGGGACAGAGGGCAAGGCCTTTTCAAAGCAAACCATTTCCAAATGGATAGCACACTGCATCCATTTCTGCTACAAGCACCATGGGAAACGTACCCCACAGGGGATCGGAACGAGTTCCACTAGGGCTACTTCCACCTCTACAGCATTTTTCAGTGGAGTCCCTACCAGGGACAGTCTGGAAGCTGCAACTTGGAGTTCTGTACACACCTTCACTAAGCATTACCACTTACCTATTTTTTCTAAATCCAGAGCTGGATTTGCTACAGCAGTCTTACAAGGCCTGCTAGCCAGCCCTAACGCCTCTGGAATGCCTCCATTCTTCCTCAGCTTTGGAATTCAACCCAAGTATGATGACTGCAACAGTGAAACACAAAGAACATAGTACAGTTATGTACACTTACCATAAATGTAGATGTTCAAGTGTATTCACTGTTGCAGTCCTGGTTTCCCTCCCTCCAGCCCCATGTTTTTCTCTATCCTTTCTACTTGTCTTCTATATGGCCATTTTTTTATGGCAGGGGTATTTACTTTTTGTGGGTGGTGTTCCACACCATATACTAACTTCCTATTTGGGGGGCTCCTGACATCTGTGGCAAGAAAAACTGATGTAATGGCGTCGGCTGGTTGTTTTATACCCCTCATGACCTGACATGGAATAAGCGACAACATCAGACGCAGAAATCCCAAGACTGGTATTCTGGCCGACTGAGGGCTACCTGCAGGCAGATAACCCAAGTGTGATGACTGCAACAGTGAATTCACTCGAACATCTACATTTATGGTAAGTGTACACAACTGTACTTTCTGAGCCCTAGGCTTCGGGCCTCAGAACCCTCTCAGGAGGAAGAGTACTCCGATTCTTCTTCTGAAGAGTCTCTCTCCTGTACCTGTCAGCTGCCTTCCCCCACTTGGATATGGTTCCCCAGATGAAGAATCTGGGGATGCAGATTCCCTAGCAGATGATCTAACTTTTGGGGAAACTATAGCTAAAACGAGGGAACATTTTAAGTGGGAATCATCTGAGATGACTGAGGTACAAGAAAGATATTATCACCTCATCCAGATGGATTCCCCAGCTCCTATTGCTGTTCCCCCCCAATCCTTCCAGCTTTTCTGGATGCTTTTTCAGCAGCATCCTTTAACCCACACTCCCAACCCCCAGCTGCACGCAGACCTGATAGGTTTTATAAAGTCCCTGAGACAGCAAAATTTCTAGTAAAATGCCCAGCTGCAGACCAAGCCACCATTTCTGTCTCCACTGACAAGGCTTCAAAACTGCTGCCTTCTACTACCCTTCTCCCTGCTGACAAGGACAGCAAAACCATGGAGTGTTTGGGGAAGAAGATGCACACATCTGCAACTCTGGCTTTCAGAGCAATCAATTACCAGACACACATCTAAATATGCTTTGTCCCTTTTGGAGACCATTTCCAAACAACTGTCTGACTCCACAGACTCAGCAGCCAAAGCTCAACTGTGCTCCCTTGTTTCCCTTACTTCTCAGGTTACCAGGCACTCTATCAAGTGCAGCTGTGATGCTGCTGAGGCCTCAGCCAGGTCAGCAGCATCAGTATCTGCCCTAATAAGGTACTCCTGGATGTTCTTCGTGTTTCACTTTTGCAGTCATTACATTTGGGTTATCTGCTTGCAGGTAGCCCTCAGTCGGCCTGATTAACAAAGTCTTGGGTCCTGCGTCGGTTGCTGTCCCTTCTTCCTTGATGTCAGGTCGTTAGGGGTATAAAACATGCAGCCGATGCCATTACATCAGTCTTTCTTGCCATGCGGTGCCCGAAGCAGAAGCAGTTCGCAAGTACCGGCCGACTCCTGAAATTTTCGTTTTCGAGTTTCAGAACCGAAGTCGTAAACTAAAGCTACGTACCCCATTGGGGAAACTTTTTCTTGCTCCTTACCGATGTCAGTAAAAGTTAATAATTGCATTACTTGTGGAAAGCAAATACCTGATAAAGATTTTCATTCGTATTGTATTCTTTGCTTAGGCCTTGACCACAACGTACCTTGCTGTCGGTTTTGTGCTTTAATCAGCGCACTATCCTTCGTCAGTATATTTTCGCCTCTAAATATTTCGGTTCTCTGTTTAATTATCCAGAAATGTCATCGGTTAGCATCCGACTACCGGGATTCCGAAAAAACGCAAAGATAGACAGAGACAGGCCGGCGAGGTCTAAAACTGCCGATGAAGCTTCTCCTAAACCAGTCGCCAGTTCGCCAGTACTCAGTGAGGTGCTTTTGCAGCTCCTGATACCCGCTACTTCTGATTCGCAGGCCTCTACTGAGGCCCATTTGGAGTCTGGTATGCCGTGAGATGCTTCAGCTATGGAACCCGTGGATGTCTCTACCTTGGATGAGTCCAGAGCCGCTGTGCAGGCACTGGCTTCTGAGGCTGTATTCAGGCCTAAGGACTTGCATATTAAACCGACGCCTCCTTTACTTAGGCCTAAATCTCAATCCATGTCTAAAAAAACGATGCCCAGGCCACATGCTCAGGCCTCTGGGCCTAAAAAACAAATAAGAATGGCTGAAGATCTTTAGCCAACCCCCCCCCCCCTTCTAAGAGGCCTAGGACTCCGGTTGATTATGAATCTTCTGATCAGGATTCTGTTTTTTCTGACTCCTCTGATGATCTGGATTTGCCCTTTCCTACTTATGAGGATTCTTATGCAGAGGACTCTATTCCTTCTGCTTCCCCTCCTGAGGATTTTTCTTTTGGGGAAACCTTACATACTTTAAGGGAGCATTTCCACTGGGAAAGCCAGGATTTTTCTGATTCAGAAAAGAGGTTTAGGGATTTCCTTCTCCTACCTCTCAGCATAGGCCTTTAGCTATTCCTCCTGTACTAGACATTGTTGTTGATGCTTTCTCAGAGTCTAGTTTGGCCCCTGATTCCCTGCCTCCTGCTCCCAGAAAACCTGACAAGATACTACAGGGTCCTGGAGTCCCACAAGTTCCTTTTCAAAAATCCTATTGCAGATCCAGAGACTATTTTACAGGGGCCCAAGGGCATTAAGGCTTCTACTGCTAAAAATCCTACCCCTTCTGATAGAGACTCCAGGATGCTGGATAGATGGTGTAAGAAGATTTACACTTCTGCAACCTTGGCCATTAGGGCTTTAAACTGCCAGTTTCATATGTTGAAATATCAGCAACATGTTGTTGGACTGCTTAAACAGAAAATTATGTTGATTCCTAACTGTGTGGAAAATAAAGAATTACAGGATTTAATGCTTTCTGCAGCACAAGTTGGAAAACATACTTTGCAATGTGGTTTTGATTCATTAGAGGCCTCTTGCAGGACTGCTGTTAACTGTGTCTGTGTTCAGAAGGCATGCTTGGCTTAAGGAGCAATCTTTGCCTGATCATGTTAAAGCTAAATTGTTGGATGCTCCTTTAAATCTGGACCGTCTGTTTGGCAACAAGGCTGAGGAAGTTCTTAAAAAGATAAACGATAAAGCTAAATCTATGCAAACTGTTAAAGATTTTTTTACAAGTTCAGCCTCTTAGATTTAGTAGGCACTGGCCGTCTAAGAATTGGTCCTTTCCAGCCCCTTCCAGGTCTTCTCAAGCCAAACCCAGACACAGCAAAAACCCCAGGTTTCAGTCCCAGGGGACTCTCAGAACTTAGCAGTGGGGGGCCTCCACTTCCAAGTCTGGGAATAAGTCTCCCCCCTATGGTAAACTGTCTCAATGACTTCCTTTTAAAATTTCCAAGCACTTATCAACTAACTGCCCCTTGGGGGGGGAAGATTGCTCTTCATGCAAAGAATTGGGAACTCATTTCTCAGGACAAATGGGTTTTAAATAGTGTCCCAAGGATACAGATTTCACTTCCACACGTTGCCAACACCAAGTGGGTGGCCGGACCTACCCCCAAATCAGTGGGCAGAGGACCAAAAACAAGTACTTTCTCTCTTAAGCATTGGGGCTATTCATTTGGTACCAGAAGAGGAAAAGGGACAAGGTTTTACTCAAGACTTTTCCTGGTACCCAGAAAAAACAAATTGTGGCATCCTATCCTGGACCTGTTTGAGATTCCAAAATTCAGGATGCTGACTCTTCACTAATTACTTCCTATGCTAGGCAAAGATGCCTGGTTGGCAACTCTAGATTTAAAAGAAGCATACCTGCACATCCCAATCAGGGAATCTTGCAGAAGATACCTACGCTTCAAAGCAGGCTACACACACTATCTGTTCTCTTCACTGCCCTTTGGCTAATCTACTGCGCCCAGGGTATTCACAAAGTGCCTGGCTCGTTATTGCATTTTGCAAGCAAAGAAACATTCAAATATACCCATACCTGGACGATTGTCTAATTCAGGCAGAAAGCCAGGACATACTTTTGAATCATTTTGCCTTTGTACAAAGGGTTCTAACTTGTCTGGGGTACACCGTAAATGAAAAGAAATCACACATGGTACCCTGTCAACAAATTATATTCCTGGGAGCAAGCTTGAATACAACTTCCCAGATAGCTTACCTCACGCCAGAAAAGCAAATTCATTTGACAACCTACTTCAAGTGGCCACAAAAACCCTGCTGTGTCTGCAAGAGAAATACTACAAGCCTTGGGGTTCATGGCCTCCTGCTTTCTTCTAATTCCATATGCAAGACTGCATATGAGGAAACTACAGTGGTATCTAAAAAGCCTATGGTGTCAACATTCTCATGGCCTAGAAACAATGATTCCTATCATACCTTGCCTATGCCTAGAGTTCCTTAGGTGGGCAGAGGCCTGCCACCAAAACAAGGGACTATCTTTCACACCACCCCCTGCTGCCCAAACCCTAACAACAAATGCATCAGATTATGCATGGGGGGCTCACCTGGCAGGGAAGTGGATTCAGGGCAAATGGAACCCAAGTCAAATGCACCTGCATATCAATCAAAAAGAAATGTTAGCTGTACAGAATGCTCTGTCAGCCTTCAAGGACCACATTCTTCCAGGACAACTAATGGTAAAGACTGACAACACCACTGTTGTGGTAAATCAGCAGGGGGGTACATATTCTTACCCCCTCTGCAGACTAGCCATGGCATTGTGGAACACAGCCTTGAGCTACCAAGTGCACCTGCAAGCTCAATTCCTGCAGGAAAATTAAATACACTGGCAGACGGACTAAGCAGAAACCTCATGGACTCACACAAGTGGAAACTGGAACCAAGAATTTTCAACATGTTGACAAACAAGTCGGTGAGCCCAGATATAGACCAGTTTGCCTCTCCCCAGAACTACCATTTGGACAAATTTTGCACAAGGACTCCCCACAAACAAGCCTGGAAAGTGGATGCTCTGTCCTTCATCTGGAAAAACCTATCAGTCTATGCCTTCCCCCCTCTGCCTCTGCTCTCCAAAGTACTACTAAAAATCAAACTGGGCAAACCAAGGATGATTTTGATTGCTCCGGACTGGCCGTGCCAACACTGGTGTACCCCCTCCTGTGCAGTGTCACTGTTGTCTCCATGGCACCTGCCTCAGACTCCTTCCCTGCTGTTTCATCAGGAGAACCAGATTCTGCACCCTCAGCTTCCAACACTGAACCTTGCAGCCTGGCTAATTACTTAATTTCTCCTTTACCATCCCTCAGCAAACCTGTAATGGATATCATTGTAGAGGCAAGGAGGCCTAGTACTAGAAAATCTTAAGCTGAAAAATGGAAAATATTCTGTGCCTGGAACCAGTCTCAAGGGATGAGCACAGCAGCACCCAATTTACCTCAGATTTTACAATACATAACTGAGATGCTTCACAAGGGCCTGTCTTTTTCCTCCATTAAAATCCACGCCTCAGCCATTTCAGCTCATTATAGCACAGAACCTCCCCTCTTCTCTCATCCACTGCTCAAGCAGTTCCTCAGAGGGGCCAAAAATTTGCGACCACCTAGGAGAGCTCCAACCCCAGCCTGGGACCTTAACTTTGTCTTGGAGAAACTTACTCTACCTTCTTTCGAGCCAGCTGCTACTGCAGACTTAAAATTTCTTTCTTGGAAAACAGCTTTCATTTTAGCAATCACTTCAGCTTGAAGAGTGTCTGAATTACAGGCCCTTATGACAGTGGAGCTTTTCATCATCTTTTGTGCGGACAGGGTGTCCCTCAGAACCAATCCATCCTTCATGCCCAAGGTGGTATCCAGTGTGGCTCTTAATCAGTCCATTCATTTGCCAACCTTCTTTCCCAATCTACAGAATAAAGGGGAATGGATACTGCATTCCTGAGATGTGCACAGACAACTTAGATTCTACTTGGACAGGACTAAACCTCAAAGGAAATCTGAACAACTGCTGGTGGCATCTGCTGCAGGAGCAGAGGGGAAGGCTCTTTCAAAGCAAATCATGTCTAAATGGATAAGCCATTGCATTCATTTCTGCTATAAGCACCATGGAAAACCTATCCCCCAGGGGATCAGACCTCACTCCACCAGGGCTGCATCTACCTCTACAGCCTTTCTCAGAGGCTTCCCTACTAGGGACATCCTAGAAGCTGCTACCTGGAGTTCTGTACATACTTTCACCAAGCATTATCATTTGCCAATTTTCTCTAAATCCAGAGCTGGCTTTGCCACTGCAGTCTTGCAGGGCCTTATAGCTGGCCCTAATGCTATCTAAATTCCTCCTCCCAACCATAGCTTTGGGAATCTACCCAAATGTAATGACTGCAGCAGTGAAACATGAACATAGTACAGTTGTGTGCACTTACCATAAATGTAGATGTTCGAGTGTATTCACTGTTGCAGTTTTGGTTACCCTCCCTCCAGCCCCCTAACTTCTTTTGGCTATACCTCTACTTTCCTTTACTATGCTTAAAAGACTTTTTGGTGTATTTGCTTTTTTGTTTGAGGTAGATCTTTGTGCTTTTATGTTTAATTGCTCCCTATTAGGGAGGCACTTGACATCTGGGGCAAGAAAAGCTGATGTAATGGCGTCGGCTGCATGTTTTATACCCCTGACGACCTGACGTCATGGAAGAAGGGACAGCAACCGATGCAGGACCCAAAACTTTGTTAATCAGGCCGACTGAGGGCTACCTGCAAGCAGATAACCCAAATGTAATGACTGCAACAGTGAATACACTCTAATATCTACATTTATGGTAAGTGTACACAACTGTACTGTATGCCTTCAGCTCCTACCAGATGATTTTAGGGCTAAGCTGGTAGATTCTCCATTGAACAACTCAGCCCTATTTAGAGCAAAGGTTGCAGACTTCCAAGTCCTTGCAACAAAAAGTGAGAGAGATGCAAGATTTGAAGAATCTATTGGTATCCCCAATTCCAAAGTTTCAGTGAAATTATCCTTCCAAAACTCAGTTCATCAGAAAGCACTCCCTGCCTGCTCCTGTCTTCTAGACCTAGGAAAGCCACCAGGAAGTAATCCACTCCTGCTAGAGCCACACCATCTACCAGCCAGAAGACACCCTTTCAAGATAGGGCAGTTAATGTGCTACTGACTACCTGCCAAAGTTGAAACCCCCACCCTCTCTCTCTCTGTCCCTCTCTATTGCGTCTGTCTGTCCAAGTGTGGAGATGCATCACTTCAGACAAATGGATTCTTTCAGTAATAGAACACTGGTACTTCATGACCTTGATCACTCTACCAAAGAGAAAGGGAATTCCTCAGCCCCCAAAAGAACAACTTCCCTTCTTAAAACCAGTGCTAGACATCGTTATGGCTCAAGGTACCATCCAGCAGGTCCCGCAGTCTGCTATGGGAAAATGCTTTTACCCCAGGATTTTTTAGTTTCGAGAAAAGACGGACCCTGGAGGCTAGTTCTAGATTTTTCACATCTGAACCTTCTTCCTTCATATACCCAGTTTCAGGATGCTTACATTGCCAACTCTTTTCCCGCTCCTCCTCCCTCAAGGGTTCATGGCCACCTTGGACATCAAGGATGTCTATCCCCACATCTCAGTAACATCCATCTTCAGAAGGTACCTAAGATTCTTAGTGGCTTCCTCTCACTTTCATTTCTCTGCCTTGCCCTTTGGGCTTTCTACTGCATCCAGAGTCTTTACCAAATGTCTGCCACCATTGATTGCCTTCTGCAGGACACATGGGATCCAGATATTCCCGTATTTGGATGACCTGCTCTTTCAAGCAGACTGCAAACAGTCCTTCCTGTTACACTTACAAAAAAACATTGCACTGCTACAATACCTGGGGTTTCAGATCAGTTACACAAATCTCAACTGGAACCTACATACGTCATAGTCTTCCTGGGGTGCAGGATTCGAACAGACATCATGAAAGCCTACCTTCCTTCTCAAAAGGTGGAAAGCCCAACACATTATCTGCTTTTGGTTCTTCACACCAAAGAAATGACTGCAAGGCAGGACCTCAGGCTCCTTGACCACCATGGCTTCCATTGTACTTATGCTGCCTTTAGCAAGACTTGTCATGAGGAAACTGCAGTGGTACCTCAGGTCTGTTTGGATGCAGCATTCCCACCCCCTAGAGTACAGGGTGCCTCTCCTGCACTACCTCAAGCAGGAGATACATTGGTGGCTGAATCAGGTGAAGTTCAACCCTGGTCTTCCACTCCAACCCTCTTAGCCAAAACAGAATGTACACAGATGCCTCAGACCTCGGTTGGGGTGCAACTCTGGGGCACCTAAAAGTGCAGGGAGTGTGGCCAGTACCACACAGGAAAGAGCGCATCAGTGTGAGAGAAATGAGGTCAATACTACTGGCCCTGTGGGCCTTACAAACCAGACTTCAGCAAGCACCCCTGAAGCTGTTTGCAGACAATACCACAGTGCTGTGGTACCTCAACAAGCAAGGGGGAACCAAATATTACTTTGCAGACTAGCTCTCCTAGTGTGGGAACTGGCCACCAGTCAGGGTGTTACTCTTCAGGTGGTATACCTATCTTCCCAACAGAATTCTCAGGCAGATTTCCTCAGCAGCTCCATGACTATTGCCCACAAATGGCTGCTACACAGTGATGTTTTCCTGGACCTAGTCCACTGATGGGATATACCTCAAATAGACCTGTTTCCTCTGCCATCAACAGGCAACTGTCAACCTCCAGCACCAGACTGCCAGAACCACTGGCTATGGCAACAGATGGCTTTTCAATTTCATGGAAAGGGGACATTTCTCACTGCATTCCCCCCTTCCCTCTTGTTCAGATGGTCCTGCTGAAGATCCAGCAGGATAGATCAAAAATCTTGTTGATGACTCCCTATTGGCCAAGACAACATTGGTTCCCCCTCCTCCTGTAATTATCAAAGGACAATCACCACATGTTACCCCTCAGAGTGGACCTTCACACACAGGAGAAGGGAACTGAAATTCGCCCACAGTGGCAATTTCTTCACCTCATTCTGTGGGTAATAGGCTTTTGATCCGTTTCAGACACATTTAACAGGACGTGCTCACTGTCCTGCAGGAAGCCAGGAAACCCAGTACCAGGAGATCTTGTGTATCCAAGTGGAAAAGATTTTCCATATGTTGTCTTAAGTCAGTTGGACCTGTTGCAAAGCGAAACTCCTCTAGTACTGTCCTACCTATGTGAACTTTTGCAGACTGGGTTAGCATTGTCATCCATTAAGGTCCATTTGTCTGCCATTTCCGCATGCCTCCCTTTGGAACCCACCCTTAGCTTCCTCATTGCTTGCAAAACTGTTCCTTAAGGGGGTGTTTTATCTCAGGCCACCAAGGAAGCCCATTCCCCCTCCATGGGACCTGAACTATGTTTTAGAGAAGCTCACACTCCCTCATTCGAGCCATCATCGAAAGCTTCCCTAAAACACTGCACATGGAAGACTGTCCTCCTAGTGGCCTTGACCTCAGCTACAAGAGTGTCTGTGTTGCAAGTCCTCGTGGCTATTCCACCCTTTCTCATATTCCGCACAGATAGGATGGGTTGGTACTAAGGCTTACCCTTCATGCCCAAGGTGGTCAATGACCTTTCTTTAAAATAAACCAACCACTTACCCACTTTCTTTCCCAACCCACAGGGAGACGGTGAGAGAGTACTGCATTCTCTGGATGTGCACAGACTGCTCAGATTGTATCTGCACAAAACTAGGCCCATCAGACAGGCAGACCAACTGTTTATCTCTTTCCATCCCAGGGCTCCAGGAAAAGCAGTATCTAAGCAAACCATTTCAGCCTCGATTTCCAAAGCTATTACATTTTTCTTAGAAACACCATGGGAAACCCTTGCAAGGCAGTGTTAAAGCACATTACGCCAGGGCAATGGCTTCTTCTGGAGCATTCTTCAAAGTCTTGGACACTTCTATCCTTGAAACAGTCACTTGGTCTTCTGTGCACACCTTCACAGAGCATTACAGGATCGACCAGATTTCCAGATGCAGGGCTGG
The DNA here is from genome assembly GCF_019279795.1 of Protopterus annectens. NCBI lineage: Eukaryota > Metazoa > Chordata > Ceratodontiformes > Protopteridae > Protopterus > Protopterus annectens. The sequence continues at coordinate 362,998,675 of NC_056735.1, forward strand.
ATTTGCCAGGGCTGTCCTTCATGGATTAATGGACAACTCTAGTAGGGCACCTCCCGCTTCCTCACAGTGAGCTTTGACACTCACCCATATGTACAGAATTCTGCAACATGTGAATAGAAGGACACAGAAATGTTTTGTAAAATCTTATTATAACCAGTGTTGTCCTTCTCTTCCAAGTTGTAGTATTAATACCCTACCCCTCCTATTATCTGGCAGTTCCCTTTTTGGATGGCACAGGACTTGCATTTATATTCTCTGGAACTGGTTCCAACTGGAGTGCTCAGTTCTGAAGTCTGGTGTGCGCTGACATCACTTTTATAGCCCATGGTGTGCTGGACATGTCAGACGTCCCACACGCCATATAGTGACTGAAATCTTTTGTTTACTGGCCAGATGTCTGGGTAGCAGTTTATGGTAAGATTTTACACAACTGTTTTATATACACACACACACACACACATATATATATATATATATATATATATATATATATATATATATATATACACATACATCTATATATACACACACGCATATATATATATATATATATATATATATATATATATATATATATATATATATATACAGACACACACGTTTGTATTTAGTGTATTTAGTTGTGTTCCAGATGTGGACACACGCCTCCAGAAACCACATATTTTGTTCAGCCCAGCCAGCAAGGATAAGAGACCTAAAGACAAACAGATTGAAACAGAAAAAGAGAAGGAAGATGGAAAAAAAAGGATAAATCTGAGTCAGAAAGGTTGAAGTGTTGACTGGATATGATGTTGCTGTCTGGATCAGATCTGAAAAATGCTTGATGGTCAAAGCCAACAATTTCTCTGGTCTGATCCTTGCTTTATCAATCCCTGTCTACACCTGGTGGGTCTTAGGCTGCACTCTACCATCCTCTAGGAGCGGAGGTATTTCAGACCACATTTAGTGATTGCTTCTACACAGTCATCCAGAAGCCTAACTGAACAAGATGTTGACAGGATGTTGAAGTTCCTTTGAATACAGATCCAGCTTGGGGTACTCTTGCTCCTGTCACCTGGGAATGTACTGAGTCTTGGACTAGCTACTCCTTCTCTTCCTTCTCCTGTCCCAGTTCACCCTTTGGACCCAACTATCTTTGATCCAGTCTGTCTCAGAGCATTTTTTCTAGAGCTGACAGTCCAAGTTACTTCGACTCAAACCGCTTCCCTTCTTTTGACTTGTATATTCGGATCTGGAAGAGACTTGGAGACGAAGCTTTGGGGCTGGAGTTCGAGGGGAAGGTTTGTTATCCAAAGTTGTTGGAACTGTCCCTACCCCTTATAGACTTAGCACTCGATAACTCAGAACGAAGACCAGCTTAGGGGAGTCTCGTCCCATTGGCTCTGAGGTATCTAATCTGAATTTGAGGGTAAGAGGTAGCTTACAGAGTCTATGGCAATTTCAGCTTTCAAGCCTGTTGAAAAGGTCCTGTCTATGCCAAAGTAAAAGACACTTCCATCCAGTTTGGTTCCATCCAAACCCTATCAGGACTTTTTTTTTTGCCTTTGACTTTTTGTCAGTTTTTGCCATTTCCCTGTTTAGCTCCACTTCTCAAGCTGGCTGCCCTTCGGTCAAATGCAGCTGTGATGCAGCTGTTGCCTCTTCCAGGGCTGCTGCATATGGTTTGGTCATGAGGTGGTGGTGTTTGCTGTATTTGGGCTTTGTCTGACATCAAGGCCAAACTTTCCGATGCTCCTTTGGGATAACAAAAGTCTTTTGGAACTTCTGCTTCTGCTGATCTTTTCATGCCCCTCCAGGATAAGGGCAAAGCATTCCAGGATCCAAAACATGTTTTTGCTTCTCCTATTCCTAAGTTTCAGAGAAGCTATCCTTCCAAATTTGCCTTTGTTTGTAGACAATCTTGTCCTCCTGCCAAGGGTAAGAAGGGTTTTAGACATGTTCTTCTGCTACATTCCTCCCAAAAACCTTTGTTTCAGGACATACCTAGTTCTATTTGACAGTTGGCTTTCTCTTCCCCTCAGCTAGGTCCCCTTGTCTCTCTGCCTCTTACAAATTAGCTTTAGATCACCTCAGACTCTTGGTTTCTGTCCACTATCCATCAGGGATATTTCATGGCTTGGAAGTCCCTTCCTCCATTTTCAGACATTCCTGAACTTCCTTGAAGTTCTTCACTCTATTTTGCATTAGGGCACCATTCAGGCCATGCCACACACCCCTACTCCAAAATGTGTGTGGTTCCCAGAAAGGTGGGTACATGGAGATCAACTCTGGCTCTTTCCCTGCTCAACACTTTGCTCAAGATTCCTTCTTTGCATATGTTATCCCTTCAGGCATTGTTTCCTGTCTTGCTTCCTCAGGCCTTTTTGGTGTCTCCTGCTGTCAAGGATGTATACCTTTACATCCCTATTAATTCTGTTTTCAGGAAATTTTTACATTTTTTTGTGTTTCTTGCATTTTCAGTTCGTTGCTTAACCCCTTGGTCTCTTTCCTGCTCCATGGGTATTCAGCAAATGCCTCAGTCCTGTCATTGTTTTTTGCATGCTTCGGTTATACAGTTTTTTCCTTATCTAGATCTGCTTCTTCTCCCAGTAGTCTGCTACACGATCTCCAGTGAACTACTCTCCTATTATACGGTCTAGAGTTCACAATAAACCTCCAAAAATCAGATCTGAAGTTGCTAATCTTCCTATTCATCACTGATGAGGTTCGGAACAGAGTCTGCCTAATACCAAGCTCACACACACCAAAAACTCTCAAGCTAAGCTGCTACCCACAGTGCCCTTCTCCCAGTTACCTCAGATCTCGTTTGCAGTGCAGCCTTATAGCAGTGTTTCACTGAGCTGTCCAGCTAAGTGTTGTATTTTTTAAAATTTACTGTATCTTGTAAGTTTTTTCTTCTAAAACTCTTTTATATCTTATCTATAACCAGCTCTACCCACTGGTATCCTCTTCTTACCATTGTTGGTAAATGCCCTTCTTTACCCTCGTGGTATTCTTAATACCATTGTTGGTATTTTTCTCTTCTCCTTCCTTTCTCTATCTTTTTTCGATTGTTGAATCATATACTGGATATGTCTGAAAAGAAAGGGACTTTGAGGTTTAAGCATTGCACTTCCTGCAATGGTAAACTCCCCAGTACCCAATAGCGACCTGCATGATGATTGCGTATATTGTCTGGGGATTTCCCACTTGTCTGTGAAGCCTCCCTGTCAGATTTGTCAGTTTGTCAGCGGACGCTGAATGAAAGAAAAAATAAACTTATTTTGAAAGGCCTGCTTTCTTCACCCTTTTCTGAGGCTCTTTCTGCATTGGAGGTCTCAGCCCCTCCATCAAAGGACAAAAAACTTCCTCTTTCTGATCCTTCTTCACTGGTTGGTGGTAAGGGCAAGCCTCATAAGCATAAGGCCCACAAGTCTTCCACGGAGCACAAGATCGCCTCCTCAGCTCCGACTACCTCTGTTCCGAGTTCAGCTCCAGTGGTTTCTGCAGATATTTCGATGACTTCCACGTCGGCGCCACCCTCGGCACTGACTGCTATGTTTCCAAGTGTGATTTCGGCTCCAGTCTTATTGCCTGCTTATTACCTCGGCAACATCACCCATCTCTGTTCCGAGATCGGTACCGACCACTTCTTTGGAGCCGATAATGACTTCTACTCTAGATTTTCCTTCTGCTCCGAGCTCTTTCTCAGAACCGATAAGTCCCCCTTTTGCCTGTCTCGAAACTGGAATCCTCAATGCTGACTTTTCCTATACCACAGACCCAGTACTCCCCATCTTTGGATCCTTTTTCAGGACTAGCCTTTAGCCCTTTTTTTGCCCGATCTGACTCCCCCTCAGGAGTGTCTGGAAGGTCCACCAAGAGTCTATCTGAATTAATGTGATGTGCCTGTTCGATCAGCTGTTGACAGCCTTTCCTTTGTGCTGACAATGACATTCTCTGAGGCTCCGCGGCCCTTTCCTCAATCTCATGCTTGGGTGGAACCCCCGGTTCCAGGTATGGTTCCAGTTTTTTTCATCGGTTCTGTCTTCAGATCTGGGGGCGACACCCGTCCTGGATTTGCTTGAGACTCCATCCCCGGGAGAAGGGTGTGACCCCGATTGTCTTCCTCAGTTCCAGGCTCCCATTCCTCTTTAGGCGGGCCTGCCTTTCGGGTGACGGAGAGGGTGCTTGCTTCAGGAAGTGCTCTTCCTACGTTGAACCTCCCCCCCTGCTCCTTCTGAACTGCAACTGTCATAGGCCCAGCTCCCCAGGACACCAATAGAGCAAGCCTCCGGAAACCCCTGAACTGGGTAACCTCCCTTCAGAGTCTTCTTCAGACGCTCCTACTGAAGAACCACCTTGGAAACAGCTGTGTAAGAGGAAACACATGGATTCCCCGGAGGAGTCCCTCACTGAGGATACAGATTACGATAATGGGGAAGGGTCCCCATGGTCACCCTCTGACGATGTCTCCTTTGAAGACGTCCTGGAAATTTTGGGGCAGAGGGGTGACTGGAAGCCCTCCAACCCTTCCTCAGCGGAATCTGTATTCCTGCAGGCCTTTTGCTCTCTGCCTTCTAGTACTTGGGTGACCCCACCTGCCGATGAGTTAGTCCAGCTCATCGTGCAGAGGGCATGGAAGAACCCTGCTACTGTTGAGGCCATTCCCCTGAGACCAGACAAGATACTTTCCCCTCCAGAGGAACAGCCTCATTGGTCTAGAGGCTTGCCAGTAGATGCTATGGTGGTGGTTGCCGCCACAAAAAAGGACCTTGTGAAGGAAAGTCTTACTGTCCATCCACCCAACAAAGAGTCCCGGGCGGTGGACAGATTAGGGAATAGAGTTTTTGCTTCAGCGACCTTTGCTGTCAGGTCTCTGAACTGTTTGGCACATTTTACGAAGCTCCAAAGGGATCTCATCTCTGAACTCTCTGGAACAGTCACGGGTTAAGTTTCTGACAGGGCACACGATAAAGTTGCTTCTCAATTTGCTACCCTAGAGTTAATCTCCAACTCTTCCATGAGGTTGCTGTCCCACACGACTGAAGGAGCAGCTAGAGCTGTGGGTGCAGGTGTAGTTATGAGACGCCACGCCTGGATGCGCATTTGTGACCTCATGGACTTCAAAGTCTTCCTTCTTGAACGCCCCTGTCGAACCGTCCGCTTTGTTCGGTTCTAACGTGAAGGACACATTAGCCAAGTGCGAGCAGGACAGAAAAACCTTGTCTGCCATTGGCTTACGTTTTTCCAAACCTCAGCGCTCTTTCTCCAGGAACCAGAGGAGTGGAAAGATATGGCACAAAAAATCTCAAGGCCCTTTCCGTAGTGCACGTGGTGAAGATTCCCCCAGAGGCAGATGGGGGTTCCAATAATGGACGACACCCCTTTCGGGGCAGAGGGGGTTCCTGAAATCAGGACTCCAGGGATTCTTTCTCCGGATGACCTTATCAGCTCTCCTGAAGCACTGTCCGATTGCTTTCCTCTTGAAGCAGTCGGGGCTTGATTTTCTCTGCACCAAGCTGCCTGGCACACTATTACAAATGATCAGTGGGTGCAGAGAATAATTTCCAGAGGTTATTGCAACCCTCTAATATCTTAGCCAAGACCTCCAAAATACTTTCCCAATGTTCCACCCAGTCAAAAGGAAGAAGCAAGTTCAGAAATAAGAAAGCTGTGTCAAAAACAAGTCACCCAGACCAGTGCGGATCCTGTTTTTGCTCAAGATTTTTTTTGGTGCCAAAAAAGACTGGGGACTGTAAACCCATTTTGGATCTCAGCCAACGAAACAAATCAGTAGTTCAGACAAAATTCTGCATGGTCACAATAGAATCCATTTTCCCATATCTTCGGGGAGGGTGTGTTGTTGTGCTCGATAGACCTCCGGGATGCGTATTACCACATCAAAATGGACAAGCGCTCCAGGTGTCTACTTCGCTTCCAACTGGGAGCCAATCATTACCAATTCAGAGCCCTGCCATTCGGTCTCTCGATGGCCCCCAGAGTGTTCACGAAATGCCTAGCAGTGGTAACAGCTCATCTGAGACTTCAGGGATTTCAGGTGTTTCCATATGTACCTGAAAAAAGTTCTCTGGAAGAGCCAAATGAGGGTCAGAAACCAGAAGTAAATCCTCTTTAATTTAACGCCAACAAACAAATACGTTTTCGACACAAGTAGCAAGTCTTCCTCAGACAAAGCGCGCACAAAATTAAACAGTTAAAACACCTTAAATACCTTTACACTGATTCTTAATTGATTAATTATCCAATAGAATGATTAATTTGAATATAACAGAATGAATTAAGGTAAAACATACCCTTTCAAATGCAACAAAAAAACTTTAAAATTCATTTAAGAGTACATAATAAATATGAAAGGTTGTTTGTGATATAAAAAAATACATATTGAAAAAGTTGATTTAATAAAAGGTAATGTTTAAAAATCATAGTGTTTCCTTATGTGCTTCTAAATAGTGGTACAATACTGCCACCTTGCGTGTCTGAGCACACATTACCTCAAAGTTTGGCTGCTCTGAGTTTAAGAACAGGAGTAATGGACACAAAATCATTTAAACCAGGTGGTTTTGTGGTTTCCAGGACAATCTGCCAAAACAGTTCCCTGTATTCCAACCTGGCTTCCCACATACCACCCGTGATATTCTTAGGAACTATGTCCAGTACATAAAAGAAAAAGGTAGCCTGTGGACAGTCAATGGTATGACGAAACAATGCATTTTTACTGTTTTGTTTTTTTATTTCATAGAAGTGTTCATACATTCGATTCCTCAATTTCCTTTCAGTTTTCCCAACGTAAAAGGATGCACATTGATTACAAGTAACAATATAAACCACCCCTTGAGTATTACAGTTAGCATAACTGTTACTAAAAATGTGCCTGTTCCTAGCCAAAATATGTATTTCACTTGTATTGACTATATGAGAACATTGTGAACAGGCACCACATTTAAGTGCACTTCTTCCCTGAACCACCTTCCTTGTTACTAGATCTACCAAATTCAAAGAGTTGTTTAAAGTTCAAGTCTTTCCGATAAATGAATTTCAGGGGCTGCGAACCCCCTAAATTCAGATCTGAAGTTTCCACAAATCTGTTCCATTCCCTAGAAACAAGTTCCTTGATAACCTTGGAGTCTCCTGTATAATCAAAAAAAAAAATGCTTGTTCCCACTTGTTGGTTTGGTGAGTCACCTCATCATGGTCTCTTAACAATTCAATGCCCATCCCTAAGATGGGTGCATATCTACCTTTTCTCCCTTGAAAAACACCCTCAAAAACTTCCTGCATTAAATCTTACGGGTAACCCCTTTCCTTAAACATATCCATAACTTTCTTACTCTCAACCAAAATTTCATAGTCTTGGGAAGTCATCCTGCTTACCCTGACCAATTGTCCCTTAACAAGGTTCTTTTTCTGATAAAATGGGTGGCCACTTTTAAAATGCAAGTAAGCGTTGGAAAAAGTATCTTTGCGGTGTATTTTGGATGAAAACCCTAACCCTGTTTCCATATGTATACAATTGGCTACTCTCCACCCCCACTAAGTGCCTTCTGGTCATGGCCCTCCGCTACACTCTAGCACTGGCAGAGTTCCTAGGCATTACAATACACTGGGAAAAATCCAACCTTCATCCTACCCAACAGTTGAAATTTATAGGAGCAGTATTCAATACTCAAACGAGCCAAGTCTCTCCCCTTCCTTACAGGCGTCCGAGGTTAAGATTACAAGTACAAGTGATACCCTTTCGAAGGAAGGTGTTTGCAAGGGCAGTTCTACAGGCTCTGGGGTTTATGGCGGCAGCCAATCCCGATTGTCCCCCTGGTAAAATTGCATACAAAACTATTGCAGTGGCTCCTTTTGTCCCAGTGTGGGTATTCATTCTCCATCCTCTAAACTCACAGATCCTCATCACCAATTCCTGCAAGCAAGATTTTCTCTGGTGGATGAGACAGACGAAATCCTTTGGTGCCACCCCTTCCAGACTCCTCAGCCCAACGCCACGGTGACCACGGACACTTCCCTGATAGGATGGAGGGGCCATTTCCAGGGAAAGACGGTCCAAGGCACATGTTCCAGCTTGGAGGTCAACTTGCATATCAACGTCCTGGAGTTGAGTGGTGCTGTTAGCGTTGCAGGCACTTCATCCGCTCCTTCTGTCGGGAACGACTGCAGTCCAGTCGGAGAATATGTCTGTCATCTGGTACATAAACAGGGAGGGACCATATCCTACCTCCTAATTTCGTGAGGCTATGAGAATTTGTCATTGGGCGATAGCTTCCAACTGCTTTCTGATTGCAACGCATATCCCGGGGAGCTCCACTGTGATTGCAGACAGGCTGAGCAGATGCATCCTCCGTCCACACTAGTGGTCTCTCAACCTGAACATGACTGCAGAAATTTTCAGCCGTTTGGGCCAGCCTTGCTGCGATCTTTTTGCTTCCCCTTCAAACAAAAATTGCAGCAGCTACTTTGCCCTCTTTCCCCGAGACGGGGAATCACCGAGAGATGCTTTGACTCGCGGTTGACCCGCAGGTCTCCTCTATGCTTATCCTCCGGTACCTTTGATACCCCTATTTCTAAAGAAAGCAATTCAGTTGAGATGCATAGTGATCCTCACTGCCCCTTTCTGGCCTCAACAAGTGTGGTTTCCTTTCTTCCGGCCTCGCCTATTACAACCTCCTTGGATCCTGGACACTCGTCAGGACCTAATATCTCACCCAAAGGGCTGACTCCCCAAAATCTGTCCACACTCAAGCTGACAGCTTGGTTTCCTCCACTTCCGTTAGTCTCCAAGCAGGAAACCCTCTCCTCACCTATCCGCGATATTATTCTGGCCTCCCATAAACCATACACCAGAAAACTCTATAGAGACAAATGGAAAAGATTTGCTATCTGGTCTAATAATGAGATGCTAGATCCTTTTTCAACTCTGACAGCTGCTATATTTCAGTATCTTTCTGAGTTGTTTGACAATGGGGCATCAGCTTCTACTATTCAAGTCCATTTAGTAGCTATTTCCAATTTCCATAATGCTTATCAAGCAACATGTTGAGACATGGAATTTCTCTTGGGTTCTGCAGTCTGTCTCTCTACCCCCCTTTGAGCCTGCTGCGACATGTGATCTTAAATTCCTGTCATGGAAATCTTTGTTTTTGGTAGCGGTCACATCAGCCAGACGAAGGTCTGAGTTATACAAGCCTTATGCATCAAGAGCCCTTATCTAATCTTCCATAAGGACATAATATCCCTTCGTAGTAACCTGTCCTTCTCTGTTAAGCAGTCCATTGAGCTCCCTGTGTTTTTCCCAAATTATTCCAAGGAAGAATACTGTCTACATTCATTGGAGGTACATAGACAATTATGTTTCTACTTGAACAAGACCAAGTCCTTCCGCAAGTCAGACCAACTTTTCATTTCCTTTTCTGGGCCAAGAACGGGATGTGCCGTCTCAAAAGTTACTTTATCAAAATGGTTCAAAGATTGCATTACTTTTTCATACTCCCCAGTGAATGAATCTAAACCTGTTCAAATCAAAGCGCATTCAACTAGGGTCATCACAACTTTGGTTGCTTTTCACTCCAGGGTTCCATGGATGACATTTGTGCAGCAGCCATTTGGGCTAAACCCCATACTTTAATCAAGCATTACAAATTGGATTTGGTCTCCAGGGGAAGAGCGCCCTTCGGCTCAATGGTTCTCAGGAATGTTCTTCCATAAGGGCCACCCAGGTTCTCCACGTAGCTTGGGATTCTGTCCCATCAGTGATGAATAGGAAGAAGATTAACAACTTCAGATAAAGAAGTTGTGTCTTACCAAAACATTCCATCTGAGTTGTTGATCTTCTTCCAGTCATCACACCCTCCAACCTTCCCCCACCAAAGGCTCCTGGTGGATCTTTTGGGTCCTTGTGGTGTTTCAGGGTTTCTGCACAGAAATGGCCTCTGTTTTCTTCTATATGTTGCATGCAAACTCGATCTGAGGTAACTGGGAGAAGGGGCATTGTGTGTAGCAACTTAGCTCAAGAGTTTTTGGTGTACATGAGCTTGGTATTGGTCTACGATAACTTGACATGCTTTACAGTCTATTTTGATGCTAGATTGATGTTCTTCTCCTTTTCTTAGAGTATTTTGATTTAACACAATCCTAAAGGTGACTATAGCCTTGTATTTGCTACCTGTGTATTAATATACTTTACTAAGGTCTAATGCCAGTTTGTTTTTTGCTCATCTGAAGTAATTAACCTTACCTTAGTGCCAGTTAGTCTAAATGTATACTATGTGTTTTGCAAAGAACTGTTGAATTGTGAATGACCTCTTTGCATGTGTATACTTAGATCTGTCTTTTTTGAAACTGTAATCCCTGTTTAATTTCCTCCTTCTAATCTTTTTTCCCCCTAGCAATCTCTCCTGAACATTTATTAAGGGACTTGCCTGCTCCTAAGGACCCCTGAACCACCTCAAGCCTTACCTAAGTGGCCATCCACTATCTTCTGCTGCCCTGTGCTCCCACCTGGTTGTACTAAAAGTTGCTAAGTATGTTATTACACCTGACCCATTTTTAAAGGCGTACATGTATATTTCAGACTGTAATTACACCATTTTAGCCTTTTTGCTTGCCTCTGGGTCTTGTAAGCTAGCAGCCAGTCCCCCCCCTCCCCCTCCCTGAATTTAGCCTTCTGCATGATCTATCCCTTGCTACCTACCTTTTCTTTACACCTGTGGTTACTTCTCCTTGGCTACCTGCCACTACTTCCACTTTTGCCCACTAGGTACCAGTGATCACTAGGCTTGGTGCCTTTAATCTTTCCCCTATCCTCTCTCAGTCTCTGCTCATAGAACTTACTTTCTCTTGTTCCCTTTTCATTCTGAGCCTACTTAGTCTACTTTCTCCCCCTCTCGATCTCACTTTCTGCTTCTAGGCTTCACCCTCTTCTCTCTTTACTACCTTGACGTTTAGTGCCCCATACCAGCTACTCACTTGTTTCACTATCTTTCCATGTGTCCTGCTGCTCACTGATTGTCTCCACTCACTCTGTCTTTACTTGTGGCCCCGCTTCGCTCCCCACCTACCCCCATATCCCACCCACCCCTGGAGGTCCTAGACTTATACCTTACCAGCCACTCCCCCTATTTCTCTCAACCAATCCCCAACCTTCTCACAACTTACCTCAACTCCCTACATAGTTATTTCTGATCTGCATTCCACTTTTCAAACTCCACCCAACTCCAAAGACTATCTCTACTTCAAATTCCCTTTCCCACTCCTTACCTATCTTAACTCCTTCTCTGTTTTCCCACATCTTTACTGCCCCTTTCCTCTTGCCCTGGCCATACACTGTATTCCTATTCCATGCTACCTACCTTTTAACTATAACTTCACCACTTCCTGTTGCTAGTCTCCTTTTTCTCCCTTCAACTGAAAATCTTTCACTGTAACTCAGCTCATCCCTACCTACTCTTAATCTGACATTCTATCACAAGCTATATTCTCTAGCTTCTTACCTACCACTATGTCTCCTCTACTCAAATCCTTTTTCACATATATCACACTTTTCACCATTGCTACAACCACCCTAACCTTACCTTATTATGTCACCTTCTTTGAAAATATCTCCTTACATAAACACAATTTTCACCTCCAACAAACTTTACCAACCTCTTCTATCCACACACACTATCACAGCAACATAACCTGTTCCTCCACCTATCTACTACCAAAATTCCACAGAAAAACTCATATATCTTTCTACTTAAACAAAACATATCATTATAACTCAACTAAAAATCCCAAATTCCACTTAGATTCTCAGCATAATCTCCTCCTACATGGTGATATTCATCCTAACCCTGGTCCCAATACTAATTCTAACTTCAATCTAAACAATATTACCTCTCCAACTCCATTGCCATGTACTAAAACAGCCAACTCCCTTCTAATTGCTCACCTTAATATTAGAAGTATAAATAACAAAACTCACCACCTTCATGCACTCTTGCACGTACACTCATTCGACATTCTATGTCTTACAGAAACCTGGCTAAAACCCTCTACTCCAGACCATGAAATCACCCCACCAGGCTATAATATTCTTAGAAGTGACCGTATAAAGAAGAAAGGAGGAGGCGTTGCCATTATCTATAAATCTAATCTCAAAGTCACACCCTATAATGAACTACCCTCACTAGACTCCAAAACCGAAATACTGTCTACCAAACTTCAAATTAACAACAACAAATCAATATATCTAATCTGTATGTACATTCCCCCAGGAAATAATATCCATATTCTAGAAAACTTACTTAGTTCACTCTCTAATCAGCTACCCCAGGAAACTTATCCTTGGGGACTTTAACATTGACTGGATAACCTACTAGTCATATAAATCTCTATGGGTTCTCACAATTAATTACCTCTCCAACTAGAATCCATAAACCGAATAAAAAAGAAACTACTCTTGACTGGATCCTTACAAATAACCATACTAACATTTACACCCCAGGAACACTTCCCGATAATATTAGTGACCATATGCTCACTTATGTTAGTAGACAAAAATTGCATATCCCTATTACCCATAACATCAAGATATCCCGTTCCAATAAATCCTTCAACCCAGACAACTTTCTGACAGAATTGAAAGCATGTGACTGGTCCCCACTGACTAGCCTTGAACTAAATGAAGCAGTGTCCTACTTTAATACTCACTTTCTACATATCCTTAATGATCATGCTCCCATTCGCTCTACTAGAATAAAATCTAAATCAGCACCTTGGCTCACTAAACAAACTAAGCAAAAAATGCACCTAAGGAATAAAATCTGGGCTAAATGGAGAGCTACTAAATGTATATCAGATCACCTACTCTTCAAACAGTTAAGAAATGCTACTAAAAAAGAGACTCTTAAAGACAAAAAGGAATATTACCTCCACCTTCAACAAACAAGTCAACACACCCCTCAAAAATTCTGGTCAGGTATTAACAAACTTCTTAAACCAGGACATTCTACTACTCCTACCCCATCTGGCTTTGACCTCGACAATTCCTCCCAAATCCCAGATTCCTTTAACAAGTATTTTACAGAAACCATTCAAGCCCTAGCAAATTCATTACACACATCTACTACTAGCTGCCATAATACCTCCAAAGCCTCAACTGATAACTTTCACATTCAACCTGTTGCTACATCTCTTATTTATAAGCATCTCAAAAAACTTAAACCTTGCACCCCATCTGCTGACCAACTTCCATCAGAATACCTACAAATTGCCGCTGAAGCCATAGACTATCCCATATCCATACTTATTAACAGAACTATCTCTGAAGGAAAAATTCCTTCCATATGGAAAATATCTCATATAATTCCTCTACACAAAGGGGGCTCCTCTACTGAACTCTCAAACTTTCGCCCTATTGCCTTACTCTCCCCATTAGCTAAGATTATGGAAAGATGTATACATAAACAACTTCTTAACTACCTTCTGCAAAACAATCTTCTAGCTAACTGTCAACATGGTTTTAGACCTTCTCACAGCACCACAACTGCCCTCCTTTCCTTCACTGACGCTATAAATAATAATAGGAACAAAAATCTTTTCTCATCAGCACTATTCCTTGACCTGTCAAAAGCCTTTGATATGGTTAATCATAATATTCTCCTTGACAAGCTACATCACTATTCTCTTGGTTCACAAGCTCTTCAATGGTTTAGGAGTTATCTCCAAAACAGGCAACAAGCAGTGCTATGGGACAACAACCTTTCTTCCTTACTCCCAGTAAACATTGGGGTTCCACAAGGCTCAATCTTAGGTCCCCTTCTTTTTTCTTTATTTATCAATGACCTGCACGTGAACATCCCCCAAGCCATCTGTATTCAATATGCTGATGACTCAACTCTAATCTGCGCTACTAATAATGTTTCCTCCCTCCAGTCCCTTACCCAAGCAGTCTTCCACAACGTAGAGCGATGGTTTATGGAACACTCCCTCCTTCTCAATGCCAAAAAAACAAAACTTCTTCTCTTTACTCCTACACACAAATCTCCAACTCCTTTCTTCACTATCTCCTCAAATAATGCAACCTGTATTAACCCAGATATCACCACTCGCCTGTTAGGTGTTACTATTGACAACCATCTTAATTTTGATGACCATATTAACAATACCATTAAATCAGTTAACAAAAAGATAGGTTCTCTCTACAGAATTAAATCCTTTCTTACCCCTGCAGCCAGAAAAACCTTGGCCCAGACCCATCTGATCTCTACCCTTTTCTATGCCTCTGCTATATATACAAACTTATCTAAATCCAACCTTACCAAACTATCCACCTGTTGCAATTCTACAACTAGATTCATTACTGCTAACCCCTTCAGAACTCATCACTGTCACAACCTCAAGCAACTAGACTGGTTAGAGCTAAACAACCACATACTCTATCAACAGCTGCTTATCACTCATAAGTCTCTTTTCTACCCTGATGCTACCCCTAGCCTCAAAAAACTAATTTCACCATATAAAAACCTATCCACACTACGCTCTGCTAATAAACTCCTTGTTGCCTTAAATAAATCTTATAATAAAGCTGGGGATGCATTATTCTCTAACTCTGTAGGGAAATTCTGGAATCAACTCCCTTATGAAATAACTAACCTTGACTCTACATCCCACTTCAAAAGAAGCATCAAAGAATATCTAAAATCCCGGTGGTTATGCCCTTGTGCTTACCCTGACTGAAATGATTTCATTATTTCCCAAGTTCCCTCCCCTTACGGGTCCTTGAATAATAGTTTTAATTATTGACTGTTTTATCCTTGATACTGACTCTACCTTAGCATTCTAGTTTATTGTCACATATGTTTTTCCGACCTGTGTACTGCTTATCTATCTTTTATTTAATCTATCTTCAGAATATTCTATACCACGTATTTTACTTTTTCTGACTTTTTCTCTATTGACATACTTTTGTCAGTGTTAGTTTTTCGTAAATTGCTATATAAGTCTACACTGGTACTTTTGTATTATGTTTATTTTGGTCTTTTGTAATAATTGTATTCTTCGTGTAATTGGAGCTTTTCTCCCCGGGCCTCTACTGAAAACGGATATATGTCCAGTAAGACTAGCCTGGTCAACAAATGTAAAATAAATAATAATAAAATAAATAAATAAGTATTAAGTCAACTCTGTTCCGAGGTCTCTGAACGGAACCCATCAGTGATGACTGGAAAAAGATCAACAACTCAGATGGAGCATTATGGTAAGACATAACTTCTTTTTCTGATGCCTTCCCTGAATCATGTTTTCCACGGGTACAGGCTTCAGACAGCTCCTATGCTGGCATCCTTTCCTGCCTCCAAAGCTCTACTTGTGATAGGATGCCTTCTTCCTTTGTCATCTGTCATGGCCAGGAAATTTTCCATGTCTTGGGATTTATGGTTTCCACAATTCCCTTGCTTCCTCTCACCAGGCTCCTTATTTGGAAACCTCAGTGGTACCTCAGATTAGTGTGGCTTCAACTTTGCAGTCCCCTGCAGTTCCTGGTTCCTTTTCTTCCTTGTCTCAAGTTTGAGCTGTAGTGGTGGATTCATCAACTCTGTCTCAATCCATGGCTTCCTTTTCAATCTTCATTTCCCACTCCAGAGCTTTTCACGATGCCTCAGAGAGAGGGTGGGGTGCCTCTTGTGGCCCCCTAAAGGTCGATCTCTGGCCTCTTCATCAGAGGTCAGACCCTATCAACATAAGAGAGGAGGACTCTGCTTCTGGCTGTGCAAGCTTTTCATTCCCTCTTTCATCCTGAGCCCACTAAAGTTTTCACAAACCAGAACCACAGTGATGCGGTATATCAGCAAGCAGGGGGAGATGAGGTCCTGTCTTCTTTGCAGACTTTTTCCTCAGACCTGGGATCTAGCTGTCCAGAATGACTTGAATCTTAAGGCAGTTTACATTACCTCGGAGCAAAGTCTCATGGCAGATTCTTTGAGGAGGTCCAGTACGCAAGCTCATGAATGGATGCTTCAGAGAGATGTGTCCATGGACATTGTCCATTGTTGGGGTATTCCTCGGGTAGATCTGTTTGCTTCCTCTCTGAAGAGACGACTTCCACTGTTCTGTTTGAGTCCCAAGTCCTGTGATTTGGAAAATAGATTCCCTCTCTCTTCCTTGGAAGGGAATGTTTCTGTATGCTTTCTCCCTTTCTCTGTTGCCACCAGTTCTGCACAGGATCATAAGATCATAGTATTATAGGAGGTTACTAGGCTAATGGCCCTAGGGCCCTTAAAATCCTAGCCAAGTACAACTCCCTGTTCCCAAGAATATCAAGGTATTAAGCTGGAAGAAAATCAACAGCTACCCCCCATGTCCAAGAGGGACACAGGTGAAACTACGTGGTGAATTTACAGATGTCCTTCAAGGATGCATCTGCTGTCATAACATATGAGTTGTCCTGCCTCAGGCAGCCCTTCGGTCGGCCGGATTCCAAAGTCTGGGTCTGGCCTCGGCTGATGTTGCACTTTCCCCGACGTCAGAGCGTCTGGGGTATAAAAGCATCAGCCGGCGCCATTTTCCTCAGTCTTTCTTGCCGCGCGGTGCCCGAAGCAGAAGCTGTTCGCAAGTGGCGGTCGGTCAGATCCAGTGAATTCAGCTACCGAAGACTTCAAAAAAGCTAAGTACCCCGTTGGGGACTCTCTCTTGCCTCAGCCGATGTCAGACAAAGTAAATAATTGTTTAACTTGTGGGAAACAAATACCTCATAAGGATTTCCATTCCTACTGCCTTCCTTGCTTAGGCCCAGACCACGACGTATCGGCCTGTTCAGCCTGTGCTTCCTTCAACCGACGAACTCTTAGACGTCGGTCGGAGTTTGCAGAGGAATTTTTGGGGGCCAATTTTGCATATAAAATGCCATCGGAGACTCCGACTTCGCATTTGGTGAAAAAACGGAAGGATAAGGACCAACACTCGCGGCCCGCGGTTTCGGCTGAAACCACGGTTAGGCCTACCGCGAGTGTCTCGGTTTCAGCCGAAACAGAGTCCTCGGAGATTCCTTCTTCCGAATCCATTCAACCGACCACCGTGGCCCGGGAGGCCCCGGCTGAGTCGGCTACCGAGCTACCTACCGAAACCAGTGTCCGGGAAATGTCCGACACCATACCTTTGGACATTTCTACTCCTGCACGTGGGGCAGCTAGGCCCCCTGCTTCCATGTCCATTAAGGCCTTTTCCAGGGCTAAAGCTGCTAAACTTTCTAAAGCTTTGCCTCCCAAGACTACCTCCCAGAGGCCTTCCTCTAGTTCTCAGATCCTCAGCCTTGCAGAGGACCTTATTTCTTTAATTAGGGGTTCACACCCTCACCCAGACAGGGCCTCTCACCCTCCACCAGACAAAAGGCCCAGGACTAACCCCTCTGACCCACACTCTTCAGATGAGTCCACGGATGGATCTGAGTTGTCAGACCACCAGGAGGAGGCTTACTCTCCCTATGAGGATTCTGATGCTGAAGAATCTATCCCTTCGGCCTCCCCTCCTGAAGAGTTTTCCTTTGGTGAGACTCTACACTCCATGAGAGAGCATTTTCAATGGCAAGGTCAGGAATTCTCTGATTCTAGAAAAAGATTAAGGACCTTTTTACATTTGCCTCAACATAGGCCCTTAGCTATACCTCCTGTTCTGAATGTAATTGATGATGTGTACAATGATGTCAGTACAGCCCGTGATACTCTCCCTCTGGCCCCTGCCAAGCCTGATAGATACTACAGGGTCCCGGATTCTCATTTCCATCTGTATAAAGCCCATTCTGCAGACCCAGAAACTATTTCTCAGGGCCCTAAAGGGGTTGCAGCCGCCACTGCCAAAAATCCTCTACCCTCTGAAAGAGAGTCTAGAGCTTTAGAGAGATGGGAAAGAAGGTATATACTTCTGCAACTCTTTCTATCAGGGCATTAAATTGTCAATTTCATATGATACAGTACCAAGAGTATTTGCTAGATGAACTGAATAAGAAACTTGCTTCTCCTGAACCCCTTGACCGTAAATCACTTCAGGATTTGGTACACAACTCTCAGCAGGTTAGTAATCATTTCTTAAAATGTGGCTATGATGCATTGGGAGGCTTCATTTAGGTCAGCTATGACTGGGGCAGTAATTCGTAGGCATGCCTGGCTGAAGGAACAATCTTTGCCAGACCATGTTAAAGCTAAACTCCTGGATGCTCCAATGGAGAAACAAAATTTATTTGGCTCCTCTGCTCAGGAGGTCTTAAAAAAGTTTGAAGAAAAGGCAAAATCTGTGCAAACAGTTAAGGATTTCCTGCAAGTACAACCACCGAGATTCAGCAGAAACTGGCCTACTAAGAATTGGTCCTTTCCAGACTCGGACAGAGCCCAGAGAGGCAGGAACAGACACCCAAGAGGCAGAGGCCAATCGAGGGGCTCCTACAGAGGCCATCAGTGGCAGCCTGCCAACCAGAGGAGTAGTGCAACAGCAGCAACGACGACTACTACACCAGGACAGGCTCAATGACTTTACTCTGATTACGCCTACCAGGGATCAACTGGAAGCACCCTTGGGCGGAAAGCTGGCTTTATTCTCAAAAAACTGGCATTATATTACAAGGGACACATGGACACTGCAAATAATAGACAAAGGATACAGGTTCCACTTCCACACTTTGCCAAAAAGAAACGGAATGCCAAACCTACCACCAAATCAGAGGGCAGAGGCTTTAAGGCAGATCAACAACTTGCTTCAAATGAAAGCCATAGAAAAGGTACCACTTTCAGAACAAGGCTAAGGATTTTACTCAAGACTATTCCTTGTACCAAGAAAAGAAAATCAATGGAGGCCTATTCTCGACCTGTCCGCACTGAATACTTACCTCATTGTGCTAAAATTCAAGATGCTGACACTACAGCAACTTCTTCCCATGTTGGGCAAGCAGTCTTGGCTGGTGACTCTAGATCTCAAGGAGGCATACCTGCACGTCCCTATTCGACCAAGTTGCAGAAGACACCTCAGATTTCTTGCAGGATCAGAGCATTATCAATTCTCAGCATTGCCCTTTGGCTTATCTACTGCGCCCAGAGTATTCACGAAATGCCTGGCATCAGTAATTGCACACTGCAGACTTCAGGGGATTCAGATCTACCCTTATCTGGACGACTGCCTTATACAAGCGGACAACAAGGGAAATTTGATAAAGGACTTGGCCTATGCCATCCACCTGCTACAGGCCTTGGCATACACAGTCAACATCCAAAACTCAAGACTTGTACCATCCCAAAGAATAACATTTTTGGGTGCAGATCTGGACACAACCACCCAAAATGGCCTTTCTCACAGAAGAAAAACAAAAACAACTTCCAGATTACTTCATGATTCTGACAAGACAAACTCAGCTTACTGCAAGGAAAATCCTGCAGGCCCTGGGTTACATGGCATCCTGCATAATTCTGATACCACAGGCCAGGCTGCATATGAGAAAATTACAATGGTACCTAAGGAGTGTATGGTCTCAACACAGTCACAGTTTAGAAACTTTGATACCAATCATTCCTTGCCTGCAAAAGGAATTTCTGTGGTGGGCTCAAGCCTGCCAGTCCAACAGAGGGTTGCCTTTCAACAAACCAAAAACAAAACAAACCATCACCACGGACGCTTCAGACTGAGGATGGGGAGCACACATGGAGGGCAAATGTATCCAAGGCTTATGGTCTCAAGGTCAGCTTTGCATGCACATAACCCAAAAGGAAATGCTGGCAGTGATGCATGCAATCGAGGCTTTCAAACCCTACCTCCATCAAGGCCACCTGTTAATAAGGACAGACAACACCACGGTCATGTGGTACATAAACAAACAGGGAGGCACACACTCCTACCCTCTCTGCCGACTGGCTATGAGTCTATGGGAACTATGCCTGAACCTCAGTATCCAACTACAGTCCCAGTTCGTGCCAGGAAAAGAGAATACACTGGCAGACAGCTTAAGCAGAACTACCATGGATGCACACGAATGGATGCTGCACCCAGACATCTTCCAACTCATAGCAAAGGCATGGGGAATGCCGGAGATAGATCTGTTCGCCTCCCCCCTCAACCATCAACTGAAGACATTCTGCTCAAGGACATACCACCCACAAGCTTGGAGGGTGGACTCTCTCTCTTTCAGCTGGAAAGCTCTAAAAGTATATGCCTTCCCACCTCTCCCATTAATGTACAAGGTGCTACTGAAGATCAGGGAGGAGCAGCCAAGAGTGATTCTGATAGCTCCAGACTGGCCAATGCAACACTGGTATCCATTACTGAGAAGTATGTCACAGGCAAAACCATGGCCTCTCCCCCTATGGCCTCTTCTTCTGACACAGAACAATTTCAAGATCATGCATCCCAACTTGAAAACATTGCAACTAACCTGGAAAATTCCTTAAATCCCAAACAAAATGTCTTATCACAGAGAGTGAAGGACATCATCTTAGAAGCTCGCCGGCCTTCCACAAGGAAGACATACTCAGCTAAATGGAAAAGATTTCTCATTTGGAGCACATCAAAAGGCTCAGATGTGACAGTGGCAAGCATGACACATATTCTGGAATACTTAGCAGAATTGTTCCACAATGGCCTGTCCTATTCTTCCATTAAGATTCATGCCTCAGCAATTTCAGCAGAATACAACGTGGATCCACCTATCTTCTCACACCCTCTCCTCAGGCAATTTCTGAGAGGGATCAAAAATATTAAACCTCCAAGAAAACCCCCTCTACCCACTTGGGATCTCAACTTTGTGTTGGAGAAACTAACACTTCCTCCTTTTGAACCAGCAGCATCAGCGGATCTACAGTTTCTGTCTCGGAAAACTGCATTCCTTCTGGCAATAACTTCAGCAAGAAGAGTATCTGAGTTACAAGCATTAATGGCAGTACAGCCATTTCTTATCTTCCATCAGGACAGAGTTTCACTAAGAACCAATCCTACCTTTATGCCAAAGGTGGTATCTAGGGTATCCTTGAATCAAGCTATTCACTTGCCTACATTCTTCCCAAATCCACAGAATAGAGGGGAAAGACTTCTGCACACCCTGGATATACACAGACAACTACGCTGCTACTTGGACAGAACTAAAACTAGCATAAAGACTGACCAACTATTTGTAGCATATGCTACTGGGGTGCAAGGAAAAGCAATTTCCAAACAGACAATTTCAAAATGGATAGGAAATTGCATTCGATTTTGTTACTCCTTTCATGGAAAGACAGTTCCTGAAAACATCAGGCCTCATTCCACAAGGGCCACGGCCACCACTACAGCCTTCCTACGAGGGGTGGCTACCAAGGACATTTTAGAAGCTGCTACTTGGAGCTCCATGCATACATTTGCCAAACATTACAATCTACCTTTATACTCCAGATCCAGAGCAGGTTTTGCTACTGCAGTCCTGCAGGGGATATTAACTACACCATCCTTTTCTTAGTACCTCCTCCCCCAGATTGGCTATGGTATTCTACCCATATGTTATGACTGCAGATGCATCCTTGAAGGACATTGTACAGTTTTGTACCTACCATAAATGTAGATGTCCGATAGGTATGCATCTGCAGTCAGGTTTACCCTCCCTCCTACCCCTCTGTGGTATTCCTAGGGTACTTGCCCCTCTTTTAGCTAGCTGGGGGAATCTATTATGGTGTATTTGTTTGTCTATACATGTATATAATTATATAATTTTGCAAATGTTTGGGACTTTTTTGCATTTATCCAAATTTAGCCTTCCTAGAGGGCATCTGGGGCAAGAAAAACTGAGGAAAATGGCGTCGGCTGATGCTTTTATACCCCAGACGCTCTGACGTCGGGGAAAGTGCGACATCAGCCGAGGCCAGACCCAGACTTTGGAATCCGGCCGACCGAAGGGCTGCCTGAGGCAGGACAACCCATATGTTATGACTGCAGATGCATACCTATCGGACATCTACATTTATGGTAGGTACAAAACTGTACTTTTTCCATCCAGTCATCCAAATTACGCTTAAATAAGGTTAGCGAGGGGCTCTGCTTTGCCTGAATTGGAAGCTTGTTCCAGAAGAGGGGTAACTTTTGAGTCATATCCGTGTCTCCAGCAAGTCTTGATGATGTACTATACTAGGTTGAGTTCCCTAGAGCGAGTGCATTTTATACCATTTGGTTTACGAATGGGCAGCATTTCCATTAGTGCAATATCTGAGATTGCTTTATATGCAAGGCCGAGGTCAACTCTGAGTAGTCTGTAAGACAGTATAGTGTATTTTCAATTTGTCAATTTACGACATATGCTGTAGACCCTGAATTTTCTTTGTAAGAAACCTTTGAGGGTCTTGCCAGTTGCTGCAGGTGCCTGGTAATGTACATATCAGAGACAGCATTGTACTGTTATTTTCCTGATAAGTGAAGAGTAGAGGAGGGTTGTAACCTCTCTTGTTCTAAATACAATGCCCTTACTTGTGAGGTGGGCGATGTGGAAAGCATTTCTTACTGCTGTGGAGATGTGGTAGTCAAAAGAAAGGTTGCGGTCAACCTGTGTGCCCAAATTTCTCACCATTGATTGCTTGCTTAGGGTGTTATTAATGTGGTTATCTGCAGTGATGTCGCCTTTGCCGAAGGGGATGGTGGTGCATTTTTTTTCATTGAGTTGTAGCCCATAACTTTGGCACCAGTCATTTGTCCAAGTCCCTCTTGTAGGTTATTGACATTGTTTGGGGCCTCTGCATCCGGTTTGCAATCATCAGCAAACTTTGTCAGCCATGGGCCTGTAGCATAGCCTAGCCTAGCCTATACTTTCAAGAAGTAAATTCCAAACGGTATGGGCCCCAGCACTGATCCCTGTGGAACACCACTGGTTATGGGTTTGCTGGGGGAGGTAGTAACCTATTTTGACTGTGTGCATTCTGTTGGTGTTTGCAACCCACCTGACAATATACGGGTTGATCTCCAGCTGGATGAGTCTGTCTATGATGCCTGATTGGGGAATAGTGTCAAAGGCCTTGGCCACGTCCAGGTAGGCCATATGCACAGATATGCCTTCGTTTAGGGCTTTGCTGACTGTCTCAAAGAAGTACACCAAATTGAAGAGGCAGGATCTCCTATTAACAAAGCCAGACTGGGTCAGGTTGAGCATTTGTAGGTCTCCTATATCCTTGCTGATAAGGTCAATGATTATTTTTCCTTAGCCTTGCAGATTAGGCTGGTCAGGCTTTTGGGTCAGTAAAGCCCCCATCCTTTTCCATAAAGACAGGCTGTCCTTGCAAACAAACCCTTCCTTTTTGCCCAAAGTAGCTTGGGTCAAATTTGAACCACACTATAGGATTACAGTTTTCTTCCCAAATTATGAGAACAGGGCAGAATACATGTTACATCAACTTGATGTACATAGACAATTACGTTTTTACTTGCACAGAACTGCAGAGTTCTGAAAATCTGATCAGTTATTTCTTTTCAGATTCAAAGAAAGTTTCCCCTGTCTCTAAAGTTACACTTTCTAAATGGCTTTCAGACTGTATAACCTTTATAAGTCTCATAGTAAACATCTTCCAGAAAGAGTTAAAGCCCATTCTACAAGAGCCATTGCAACCTCCTCAGCTTTTCTAGCTAAATTACCAATTGACCCAATTTGTGCTGCAGCAGCATGTGCTAAACCACATACCTTTATCACGCATTACAAAGTTGATTTGTCCTCCAGGAATAGGGCCTCTTTTGGTTCCACGAGTCTGAGGAATATTCTCCCTTGAGCCATCCAAGACGCAATGTGCTAGGGACGCTGTCCCAACCTAGTAAGAATGAATGCAAGATAGGACAACAACACACAAAGTTATCTACTCACCATAATATTCCATCTGTGTTGTCCATCTTCTCCTTCATTTTTACATCGCACCCTCCTTCCCCTACCCTTCTTTACTCCTAGAAGACCGAGGCTATACAGTTGGATTACCTTGACCTCTGTCCTTCTTTAACAGGCTCTAGTTATTTCATTGAAATAGTCATAGCCTTATAATTAGGGCAACAAGATCTGGAGAGGGTTCTGGTGCATGCTGGGATAGGGATTTTAGCCATGAGCTGTTAGAGAGCCTCGAGCTTGAAAATAAAAGCAGAGATGGGTCTGAGGATTGGATCCAAACCCGCCCTAGTAAGAATGAAGGTGAAGATGGGCAAAACACATGGAACGTTATGGTGAGTACATAACTTCATTATTTCCTGCTGTACCAGAGAAGCTGGATGAAGCAGACCATTCATTTTATGAGTGTACAAATAAGCAATTGGACTGGTTTTCCACAACAAGAATTGTTAATTAAAAGGGGATATTGTGTGTATGCTCCAAACCTGGCTGTAAGAAAACAACTTAGACCTTTAATAGTAAAAATGCAATATTACCAGCAGGAGAAGGAGTTTGTGACAACTGTGGCAGAAGGACAAGTACTAAAAGTGGGAGACAGCAGAGTCTTTGTGGAGAATAACTACGCATTGCACACCAAGCAGAAGAAGCATAAAGTTATTCCAGTATATAGGGCATGCTGAGAAGCATGAGTGAAATTCAAGCTGCTGTACCCAGCTATCCTCAAAGTATCAAAATATTTTTCCCTGTAGGAACAAAACCATTTTTTGATGAAGTACATGCTGAGGAAGAAATACAAAAGTTTGTTCAACAAAAGGTGAGCTGTGAAACGAGAGGAGATTCTGCTGCTTGTTCTTCTGGTGATAGACCACAGAGACTGTGCCAGTGAAACCTTTCCCAGTGTTTCAACAGAAAATGATTGAGAGAGAGAGAGAAAAGCACAGAGGTTGACTAGAAGAATTGACAGTGCACCGGAGATGAAGTAGAGACCGTGTTTGAGGTGGAGATGAACAAGAATAGAACAAAATAATCTTGAAATATTAACTGACTTAGACAGTTAAACTTGTAGGGGACTCTCAAGCATATGCTCTACTTCATGTCATTAACATTTGGAGACTTATCAGTAACCTGGAAATTGACAAATGTGAGATTACAAAGCAGTAATTATATTTGTGAAACAGAGAACAAGAAAATCTGAAAATATTGGACTTGTTAAACTTGTAGGGGACTCTAAAGCATATGCCGTACTTCGTTATTAATGTTCAGAAAATTACTCAGGAGAGAGGAAGAGGAGGGGGAGAGTTAACTGTAAGTAAAACAAAATTCTCTCTTGGAGAGAGAGTTAACTTTAAGTAAAGCAATTTTTTTTCTTAACAGTATTAAGTGGTGCATGATTTTCTCTGCATGTTAAAGTAAAGGTTTTTCAGTTATTTTTAAGTGTAATTGGGTTACTAATGTAAATAGGTGTTTTTGTCTATTCATTTTGTTTTTCACCCTTCTCTCTTTCTCCTTGTTTAGTTTTAAGAAATGTAGGCACTGCATTGTAAAAAAAAATGGGAGATCTGGTTAAAAGAGCATGACAGAAGTAAGTGCTTTTTCTCATCTTTGCATAGGGGAATTACTTTGTTTGCTTTATAATAGCAACAGGTTTTGACAGAAAGCAAGTAAATGAAAAAGGGGTATGCTGCGGTGGTACGGTGGTAGCGTTGTTACCTCACAGCAAGAGGTTCTCCCGTTTGATTTGCGGTGTGGCTTGGGAGTGCCTTCTGTGTGGAGTCTGCACGTCCTCCCCACGGTTGGGTAGCGTTCGAAAGACATGCATGGGTAAATGGGTGTGCCTTCGTTGAAGGTTGGGTGTCGAGCTGGCACCTCGGCGTTTCGTAAAAATCTACTGCCAATCATTAGTGGACCGGAGTTCTGCTGTGGTGACCCCTTACCGGGAAAAAGCCGAAAGACAAAACAAAATAAGTTTTGTTTTTTTTTCTAGTAAATGGCCCTATAATCTGGTTTTATGCTTGAGTTTAAAAAGATTGCTGTAAAAAAAAAAAAAAAAAAAAAACTCTTTTGATAACTCTAGTGCACAAAAACTTTTAGCATGACGATTCACAAGAGAAAGTTGAAAAGGCTGTCATCAAGTTTGGGAGGGGAGCCTGTTACATGGAAGATAACTAGGGAATCCTGTAGAAATATTGCAAATATTTTATGAAAGTCTTTATAAACCACAGCAGTATGGAAATCGAGGTACAAATGGAAATGCATATGGAAGAATTAAATATGCCAAGGCTGGAGGGAGAGGAGGCTCAATTACTAACAAGATAGGAGGCGATGAGATAAAAATGGTGATCTGTATAACCAATCTCCAGGAAAGTCCTCAGGATTAGATGCTATTCCTGTGTAAGTTTGGAAGCTAGGAGGGAAGAAAACTGATTATCTGGAAGGTATTGTTTAACAGTATTTTAAGAGGAGAAGAATTACCAGCATCCTGAAAGCGGTAGTTAGCTGTACTACCTAAAGAGGGTATAGTATATCCATCAGATCCAGCTTCATACAGGCCCATTTCCATACTAAATCATGATTATAAAGCGTTTGTCTACAGTGGCTAAAATAATGGCAAAAGTCATTGCAACATTTATAGATCAGTGTAGTTTTGTGGAGGGGAGGCAGACATTTGACAACATAAACAGAACAGTGATGACCCAGAGGAAAGCAGAATGTAAGAAAATACCACTGTTGCTGGTGGGTCTTGATGCAGAGAAAGCATTTGACACAGTAAGCTGGGATTTTATAAGGAGAGCAATGGAAGCATTTGCATTCCATGATAAAATTATAAGGTTGATTAGGAGGATATATGAAGGACTGGAGGTGAAAATTTAAGTGGGTGGGGTCCTCTCTGATGATCTCTGCCTGAGCAGGGGAACCGGACAGGGGGGTGTCCTCTCTCCCCTTTTGTTTGCATTATATTTAGAACCATTGGGAAAGAAAATAAGGGACTCACATTCAGGGATATATTTGGTATGGTAGTCAAAGCTGGCTCTGTTTGCAGATTATACTGTTTTATACCTGACAAAACCAGAAAGAGACATTACAGTGGTGTGGAACATATTGAGACAGTTTGTGCTTTTCGGGATACAAATTTAGTGAAGCAAAAGCAATAGCGGTAAATTAGGTACCCACAAATGAACTGGTTCAGCAATATCCATGTTTATGTGGACATGATAAAATGAAGTATTTTAGTATGGATTAAAATGATGCTGGTGTGGCAGCTAAAGATATGTTGGAAGAGACTAAACAAAAGATAATAGAAAAACTGAGAAAATGTAGTCTCTGTTATATGGATATTGATAGTAAGATACAAGCAGTTGAAATGTTTATCTTATACACTGGTCAGGCATATTTTTATCAACCAGAGAAGTTGTGGATAGCAATTAATAAAGAGCTGAAGAATTTTATATGGGAGAAGAAGACCGCAAGAGTCAAGTGGGATAAGCTTATTCTTCCCATAGAACAGGGTAGATTGGGATTACCCGAGTTGAAGGGTTTTTTCAGAGCAGCACAGTTTCGGCTCCTATACATAGCACAAGCAAAAAACACTAATTCTAAGTGGAAAGAGATGATACGGGGGGGCTCAAGTAACAAGGAAAGACTAGGATTTTGGATGCAGACCTTTAAGGAGAACAATAATAATCATACAGAATATTATATTCATAAAGTAGCAGAAGGTCTTCAAAGAACTAAACCAACCCAGAAATGGAGAAAGGAGAGACTGCTGATAGGGATGACTGCTATTAGGTGTTCAGACAATAGGCAAGAGATTGTATTGGAGAAAACTGGCAAAGTAACCAAGGTACTGGGAGCAAATAACTAGAGAGGGAAAGGCAATTGAATGGGAAGATGCCAAGAACTTATTTGGACTGCAGGCTAAAGATTGCTTTTCATATCAAGGATTGATATCAGAGTATAGGCAAAGAGAAAAAAATAGGGGAGGTCCTAAACGAAAGACCAGCACTGGTAGAGTTTTTAGTATAATCTAGAACAGAAGTTGCCATCAAGAAAGAAATGATTAGTAGAGCATGTAAAATATTGCATGATAGCTATAAGAATCGATCAGAGGCAGTTAGGAAGGACTGGGAAGAGAGATTAGATGAGCAGTTCGCAAAGAAACAATGGAGAGATGTATGTACATCTCCCAAGTATGCAACAAAATCTAGATTATTTCAGATCTTTGCCTGGAAGTGCTTCCAAAGGTACTTTTATACAGCAAGCAGACTCAAAGAATTTTCCTCAAGTAGTCATCAAATGTTGGAAGTGAGCTGGGGCAGAGAGAGATCACTGGGAAAATACTTTCTGGGAGTGTAATGAGTTGGTAGATTTTAAAGATTCCCTGCAGACCACTCTGTTAGAGATGCTGGGTGAGCAAGTTGGCGTGACTAGGAATTTTGTTTTTGTTGTGATACCAAAAATGCATTTACTAGAAAATGGAATTTAAAGGCTAAACCAACTTTACTAGAAGTAGTGAAGATGCTAACAGTTAAAATATCTGGAATTGACATCTTTAGAAAAGGGTAGGAGCAAATTACATAGGAGAAAATGGAAACTGGGATCAATACATGCAGAGGAGGAACAGTGTTTAAAAGAAGGCAGGATTTGAATGAGCTATGTAATGGTTGACTAACAATGATTGGATATGTTAAAAGTGATGCATGTTTGCAGCTACAGTTGTCTCGCAAAGTTAGGAATGTTTAATGTTGGTAACTGAGATTGTTTCACTATGGTTTGCCATTTGTATAAATGTAATATGGTTTGTCATACATCATTTAATAAAGATGTTACTTGTTTTAAAAAAAAAAATTCTATTAGGAGTACTCTTGTCTCTATCTCTTATTAGACCTGTGAGTTTCGAACCATCCCCGATACCCTTAGTTCCTCCAACTCTGGTCAATCCCTCAGCTATGGAGGTGCTAGATCTACAAATACCAGGATTTTGTGGGCTGGATCCAAAAGCTTGACACCTCATCAACTCCAGCTTCTGTGATCCAGTTGGCACCGACCTTGTCAGTCAGAGAGATCTCATAGCCTTAGCTTTTAGCATCATATCTGGGGGTATGAGTTTGACTCCAAGGCTTTTGGAGCTGGCCTTTCCCCTCGGGACTTCAGAGCTAGACAGTTCGGCTCCAACCTCTGCATTGAGGCAGAGTCATTGGATTTCTCTAGGCAGGAGGCTTCTGCTCCTCCTGGGGTAGTCTTGGGCTCTCCATCGGCTTCTGCACTCAAGGCAGTGGAGAGAGGTCTCCACTTGACTGGAAATAGGACACCCCCCCCTTGGGTTCCCTCCCCTCCCCTCCTACCTGCCCTTGGTCCTGAATCAACTTATTCTGTCCCATTGGGCAGCCAGCGTATTCAAGACTCAAGACAGTCCTTTTGTGCAGGATTCCCCACACACTTCCAGATCATCTTTGGATTATCCCTCTGAGGAAGTACTCTGGAAGTGTAAGTGCAAGAAGAAGCCCACTGATTCCCCGCAGGGATACTTGACAGAAGACTGACTTCAGTGGAGGGGAGAGGTCTCTCGGGTCACCCTTTGAGGTTGTCTTGTTCAGAAAAATCCATGAGCTTTTGAGGGAGAAGGGTGGCTGGTCTTCTGCAGCTCCTTCCCAGGAGAAGTTCTTTCTTGAGGCTTTCGGAACTGGCTCAGCTATGTCCAGAGTGGTACCCGTAGAGGACAAAATAGTGGATCTTATTTCTCATTGAGCTTGGAAGGATCCGGATAGCACAGAACCTATTCCTAGAAAACCAGGCAAGTACCTAGTTGCATCCAGGGAATCATGCCCGTTGGAGCAGTTGTTTCTTAGTTGATACCTTAGTTATTGCAGCAGCCACCAAAAAGGAACTTGAGGAAGGGCCTTCTGTCCCCATCCCCCAGCTGGGAGTCTAGGGCCTTGGACAGATTCAGGAAGTGACATTTTGCTTCAGCAACCTTTGCTTTAGGTCACTGAACTACCTGGCACACTTTTCAAGGTCCCAGAGGGATTTGACTAATAAGTTTACCAAATACCTCTCAAGGTCCATGTTGACAGCGGATAAAAAGATAATTTCTTTGCAATTGGCCCCCCTTCCCTTCAGTCCCTGTCAAATGCCTTTATGTGGCTGATTTCCCACACTGCGGAAGGTGTTTTGAGAGTGGCATGTTCAGGTGTTACCTTGCAGAGCACTATGGGATGTCCATCTGTACACCCTTTGATAGATCTACCTTTATTTGGACCCAAGGTTAGAGACGCTCTCCAGGAGTGTGCAGGTTAGGAAAGCTCTATCTGCCATTGGGATATGTTTTTCTACCCCTCAGAGAACCTTCTCAAGAAACCAGAAAGTGGATAGAAGGATGTGGCTTCAGAAGCTAAGGGTTTCCCAGGACTCCTGTGGAGATCCCACCCCACCCAGTGGCAGTGTGGGGAGTCTAACTGCAGACGTCGCCCACATGGTAGAGGTGGGGACGCAAAAACAAACCTTCAGAGATCCCTTTTCTGAGAAGCCTTTCCAGTGCTGCTGAGCAATTACCTGACTGCTGCACTCTGAAGGCAGTAGTGGGGGGCTTGTCTCTGCACCCATAAGCCTTGGAAGTCCATCACCAGAGATGTCTGGGTGTAGAAAATAATTACCAGAGGTGGTTTGATTTCCTTTTCCCATCCTCCTCCCATGCATTCAAGAAAAAAATCCTGACATACCACCCTGTCAGAGAAAGGAAGCAGCCTTAGAAATAGAAGAGCTGTTAATAGAGAGAGCTATCCAAGAGGTCCCACCAGATCAGTGAGGGTTCTGAACTTATTCAGGTTTTTTTTGGTGACAAAACTGGAAGCCTCAGACTGATATTGGACCTAAGCTACTTGAACCAGTTTGTCAAACACACTAAGTTCCAAATGGTTCACAGTTCAGTCCATTTTCCCTCTTGAGGAAGGATAATTGGATGTGCTTCTTAGATCTTCAGGATGCATACCGTCTCATAAAAAAAGACAGATGGTCCAGGTGATTCCTTCGCTTATGAATGGGAGCCATTCATTTTCAGTTCAGTCCCCTGCCTTTTGGTCTCAACCCCCCCCGGGTGCTCACCAGGTAGCAGTGGTTGCAGCTCACTTGAGATTGCTGGGATTCCAGGTGTTTCTTTACCTTGACAACTGACTTATCACTTACCCCTACCAGACCTCTAGTAATGCATGCCAGGGGACTACCTGTTCCATCTCGGGCAACTACAGCAAATCTCATCTCTTCCTCAATTTCAAGTCCTGATAATCATATGGTTTCTTAAGTGGCAAGACTCCCTCAATCCAGTCTATCCACATTGCAGCATCCGGTAACACATCTGTTGTCTGTTCAGTTACTACTGGCCGGGTTGATTCTTCAGCTTCTTGGTTCAATAGCATCTTCCATAATCCTTCTGCCTCTAGCAAACTTCTCTATATAAGTGGTCTATAAACTGACATCCCATTACATTCCCACTTGAATCACAAAGATCTGCAAACAGCATGCCTTCCTGCTGGATTCAGACACTAGATGTCTGTCAGGGGCACGCCTTTGTCAAAGGGCGCTGTGATCATGGACGCTTTCCAGTCGGGGATATTACCTGAGACAGAGTCCAAGGCATGTGGTCCCCCTTAGAGGCCAACCTTCACATCAGTGTCCTAGAGATGAGAGCACTATTTCTAGCATTGCAGGCCTTTCAAGATATTCTCCCTCAAGGGAAGATTGCCATACAGACATAGAAAACCACTGACATGTTTGTCAACAAATGGGGAGACCTGCTATTAGCCCTTGGGTCGCAAGGCAGTGAGTGTGTGGCAGTGGGTGATGTTACAACCACTTTCTTTTAACAATGCACGTTCATGGGGAAGTCCAGGGTTTTAGCAGACAGACTGAGCGGATCTGTTCTTTTGCCTCATGAGTGGTCTTTTAATCCTTGAGTGGTACAACTGATTTTTTTTCGATGGGGCCAACCATGTTGGAATCTCTTAGGCTCTGCCCACAATTTCAAATTCAATAGGTATTTTTTCCATAACCCCTGGGGGGAGCATCAAGAGATGCTCTGATTAATAATTACCCCCCTCGTCTCCTTTAGCTTATCCTCCCACTTCCCTTTTTTTTGCAGAAAGGCTCGTCAATGAAAGAGCAAAGTGATCCTCATTGCCCCATTCTGGCCACACTAAGTGTTGCTCCCCTTCCTTTGGCCACATTTTGGATACCTCCTTGTGATCTGGATCTTTCTCCAGATCTGTTGTCTTCCTCGTATGGGCTACATCACCCGGACATTTAGGCCCTCAAGTTAACTGCATGGTTTCTGCACTTCCAATGCTGGCTAGATAGTCCAGGCTTTCTTCGAGGTTTTTATGCATCCTTGCATCTTCCCCAAAAGGACTCCACTAGGAAGATGTACAAGAGCAAATGGAAAAGATTCTCTGTTTGGGCCAGTGAGAAACACCCTAGATCCATTTTCAGCATCCATTCCTGCAGTACTAGATTTTTTGGCCCCCATTTTCCATAATGGAGAAAGTTACTCCACAGTCAAGGTACAGGTAGTTGGAATCTCCAGTTATCATGAAGGTAATGATAGTTTTTGTCCTCCTCTAAGAAATGTCAAGCTTTCCTCGTGTGTTCTTACGTGTACCACCTATTAAGAATCCCACCCCTCTTTGTGACTTGACAACTCTTCTCCAGGCCTCAACTCTGTTTCTTTTTGAACCCATGGCAGAAGCTGATTTGAAATTTGTCCTGCATGACCATTTTTCTAGTTGCTATTACATTTGCTGGACGAGTATCCGAACTCCAGGTTTTGTCTTGCCAGGCACCTTACATTCTTTCATAAAGACTGGATTTCTCTCCATACCAATCCTTCTCTTCTGAAAGTAGCTTCTGAATTCACCCTTAAGTAATCCATTAACATAACCAGTTTTGTTTCCAAACTTCTCCAGTAAAGGGGAATATATGCTTCAATTGTTGGATGTACCCAGACAGCTGAGATTCTGTCTCCATAGAATGAAAACTTTCAGGAAATCGGATCACTTGTTCATATTTTTTTCAAGACCTAAATTGGAACCATCTGTATCAAAGGTCTCATAATAATGTTGGCTCACTGATTGATTGAATTTTTCATGTTTATAAATAAAATTGCTTTATTTTACCAAGCCCACCACAAGCTCATTCCATAAAGTCAATCTCAACTTCCTCAGTCTTTCTTTCCAGAACTTCTATAGATGATATTTGTGTTGCTGCTACTTGGTCTAGTGCTTATAACTTTATAACTCTGTACAAACTGGATCCTTTGTAGGTACAGGGCAGCATTTGGTTCTGCTGTACTCCAGATTATCCTGCCCTAGAGTTATACTAGCTATGGAATTAAATGGTTGACTGGATGAAAAAGGCAACTTCAAATACAAACATTGTGTTGTTTATTTTCATCCTTCCTCAACCTATCCTCCCTACTTTCCCACTTTCATTGGTAGAAGATACTACTGTTGTTTCCTGGTATGACCTGGAGGTCTACCATCTTGGCCTTTTCCCCCTCTGAATTCCAGATACCTTTCCTGTCATGTTTTCACAGTTTTCTAACTATTTACAGTTCTGCTTTTTTCCTGTACATTGATATCAAGCAGGCAAACTTGATCTGAACTAATCTTTGTAAGGAGTGGAGCTTGATCTATGGATCAAAAGTCTGAAAAGTGGCCAAGGTTGGATCTAAAACCCAGTGGTTGAGGAAAGATGAAGGCAGACAACTCTGATGTATTTTTATGGTAAGTACAAAACTTTTGATCTGATGTTGTCAGTCTTCATTCTATCCTCAACAGTTTGGTTCGGATCTAATCCGTTGGATTAGACTTGGCCATTGCTAAAGCTCACATGCCACAAATCTCTTCAGCTTCTCCCTTACCCACAATGTACCTACCCAATTACCTCAGATCTTGTTTGCTACTTCTAGCTATCAGATGTGGTCTACCAGTTTCTCTTGAGCTATATTAGATGAATAAAGTTTTTTATTCTTCATTCTTTCCATTAAGTAGTCTTTAGTTTATTGTGGTTAATATTTCTTTTTTCTCCCTTGCCTGTATGACTTTGTCGGAATTTCTTACATACCATTGTTGGTATTCCCTTGCCTCTATTTCTTCACTTGTGTCTTAAGAGTTATATAGTTGCAACTTTTCCCTTTTTTGCCGCTGCTATTGTTTTCTTCCCCTTTTCCTTTTCGTACTTGGTACTGTTAGATACTATTGTTGGTGTCTCCCTTCCCTTACGGCTTAGTCGTAACTCTTCTTAGCATTTCTTGGTATCCCTCTATCTCTCCTTTCCTGTTTTTTTTAAAAAAAATTACCTTTTCTGATTTTTGATTGCCTTCTTCTTCTTTGATTCAGATACTGCATGATTGACAAACCTGTGGGTTTCAAGAAGTGCTCCAAATGTGTGCATAAGTTGCCATTCTCAGGTGCACATGTCCTTTGAGTGTACTGCTTGGGTCCGTTACACTTAAAGGAAGACTGCTCGATCTGCCACGGATTTAATCCAGAAGCTTTAACAAAGGGTAAAAACTAACAGATATTTGATAGTTCTCATCCCTTCCTCATTTGGAGAAGCCATATCCCAGTCTCCGAAGTTGAAGCCTTCCACGTTGTTTAAATCTTCCTTAGACCGTTCCCAGAACAGTAGTGCTAAACATCCAGTCTCAACCCCGGATCAGAAAAAAATGAGAATTCTGGATCTGCCTGCTCCCTTGGATCCTATGACATCTAAATCGAGCATTACGGATCCTGCACTATCTAATTTGGAGCAGAAGACAAAATTATCGGATTAGACAGAACCTTTGGGGGACTCTCTAGTCCTTGGACTAGATATTCTCCTTCTGTGGATCTAGTTCCTGATAAACTTCCATCACCTTTTTTGCACAGGCCAGCATCCCCCTTCATTTACTGTGCTCATTCTTCCAGATGTCTCACAGAAGATGATGTGGAGAGTGTGGTGTGGAAGATCCTGTCGGCACAGGGGCAGATTGGTTTTCGCTTGGCACCCACTCCTCTGTGTCAGGTTATCCAACCTTCCACTGCAACCCCCTGCAATTTTCTCCTCTAACATCTGTTGCCTTAGAGTCACAGAATTCAGGTCATTCGGATCCATCAGTCTCTGATCCAAGGATCTCCATATCCTTGGATCTGACATCATCTCTGTGACCCTCTGATCCTTTTGGATCCGAAGAGCTTATGGAGTCGAAGCCTGCCTGCTGGGTCTGGGATGCAGCATTCCACTCTGACGTTTTTAGAGCCACATCTGTTCCTTGGTGCCTCAGCACTAGACAGTTTGGCTCCCGCTTCCTCTTCTGGGGTTGTGCTGATGGATCTGAGAGGGGGGATAATTCAGAAACCTGTTTTCTCAGATCAGAGCCCATCTCTGGCTCATTCGAGCTCTGCCTTCAAGGCTGCATGCAGTGTTCTCTGCCTTGGCAGCTCTGACAGAAACTTCCCCCTTATATTCTGCATATTTTACCATGATGCCGCAGCGCCTAGAGCTTCAGCACCTTTCTCTACGGGGACATCTTGTACTGAAACCTCAGGTTCCCTCACAGGGAATTTTGGTTTCCTCCTCCAAGACTTCCCAGAATATCCCACTGAGGCTGTGCCCAGGAAAAGGATGTTGAAGAGGAAGCACCTAAACTTTCCCACAGGAGGCTGTCACTGAAGACACGGATTTCAACGATGGTGAAGGGTCTGCACGGTCACTGATGTTTTCTTTGGAGACATCCTAGAAATCCTTTAAACAGAGAGGTAGCTGGACATCCTCCAACCCTATGCTGGAGGAATCTGTTAATGTGAAGTTGTTCAATCTTGCTGTTCATTTTTTACTGATGGGTTTGGAGCCTATCCATCGGCTCAGATAAGGCCGTTTGCAAAGCTCAAGGTTTACCAGAAGCTCGAGACCAAGCCCCTTATCCCATGATGCACTGCTGGAATTAACTCCGTTCTAGTTTGCCTTGGCACGGATCTCAGAGGTTTCAGTTTTGCTCGAGCAAATATTCACCAAAAACGCATTTTTCGCAAGTTGTTTCTTTAATTTTTTGACATTATTCTATAGATTAGTCTTGAGTAGTTTTTGTAGTTTATTATAAGCTCCTTTTCCCTTTGTGTGCTGTTTGAATAGGTTAGCTTAGTTGTAGTGACCTCATGTTTGGCCTGTTTGTTTTTTTTTATTGTATAGATATATATAGATATATATAGAGATGTGTGTGTATATGTATATGTATATATATATATATATATATATATATATATATATATGTGTGTGTGTGTGTATATATATATATATACACACATACACACACACATATATATATATATATATATATATATATATATATATATATATATATATATATATATATATATATACATACACACACATATACATATTTAGCCAGTGTTGGCCCTTCTTTCCTTTGGGCCATTGTTTAGAGAGAGAGAGAGAGGTTCTATAGTTATTCTATAGTGATTTTGGTTTAATTACGTGATGTCCTTCATGGATGCATCTGCAGTCATAACAACTGGGTTGTCCTGTCGTCAGGCAGCCCTTCGGTCGGCCGGATTCCAAAGTCTGGGTCCGGCTTCGGCTGATGTCGCACTTCACCCGACGTCATCTCTGCTGGTCTTCGGGTATAAAGGCATCAGCCGACGCCATTTTCCTCAGTCTTTCTTGCCGCGTGGTGCCCGAAGCAGAAGCTGTTCGCAAGTGCCGGTCGGTCAGATCCAGAGATTACTACTACCGAATACTACTTCGAAGACTTCTAAAAGCTAAGTACCCCGTTGGGGACTCTTTCTTGCCTCAGCCGATGTCAGAAAAAGTCAATAACTGTTTAACTTGTGGGAAACAAATACCTCATAAAGATTTCCACTCTTACTGTTTGCCTTGTTTAGGCCCAGACCACGACGTAGCAGCCTGTTCGGCCTGTGCTTCCTTCAACCGACGAACGCTTAGGCGTCGGTCGGAGTTTGCTGAACAGTTTTTCGGCTCAGATTTTGCGTACATTATGCCGTCGGATCCTCCGACTACCCAAATTGTTAAAAAACGCAAAGAAAAAGACCGACACTCGCGGTCTGCTGTTTCGGCCGAAACCACGGTTAAGCAAACCGCGAGTGTCTCGGTTTCGGCCGAAACTGAGAAAACTGATCAAAATACAGCCGAATCAATGACTACTACTGAGGTTTCTGCCACTTTTCTTGAAACAGCCTCAGAAATTATACCTACAACTGTGGTTACTAGTGACTTATCAGACACCATCCCTTTGGATGTCTCTACCCCAGCACGTGGTGCTGCTAGGCCTCCTGCAGCCATGTCTATTAAGGCCTTTGCCAGGGCTAAAGCAGCCAAATCTACTAAATCAGTGCCTGTTAAACCCCCCTCAACCAGGCCCACTTCTAGTTCACAAATGCTTACTCTGGCAGAAGATTTAATATCCTTAATTAGGGGATCTCAATCTCACCCAGACAGGGCCTCTCAACCCCCAGAAAAGAGACCTAGAGCAGAGCCCCCCGAGCCTGTCTCCTCTGATGATTCTGCGGATGACTCAGATATTACAGACCAGCCAGAGGCTCCTTTTTCCAATTATGAAGACTCCGATGCTGAAGAATCCATCCCAGCTGCCTCTCCACCAGAGGAATTCTCCTTTGGAGAAACCTTACATGCCATGAGAGAACAATTCCAATGGCAGCAACAGGATTTCTCAGATTCCAGAAAAAGACTTAGAACTTTTCTGCACTTACCACAACATAGGCCCTTAGCTATACCTCCTGTCCTTTCTGTTGTGGACGATGCATTTAATGATGTCTGCACGGCACCTGACTCCTTACCTCCAGCCCCTGCCAAACCAGATAGATTTTACAGGGTGCCAGACACTCATCACCACCTATACAAGGCCCCACTGGCAGACCCCAAAACTGTATCCCAGGGGCCTGAGGCAGTAGTGTCGACCACAGCAAAAAATCCTATTCCTTCTGAAAGGGAATCCAGGTCTTTAGACAGATGGGGCAAAAAAGTTTACACCTCTGCTACTCTCTCAGCTAGAGCTTTAAACTGTCAGTTTCACATGATACAATACCAAGAGTTTATGCTTGATCAGTTAACTAAAAAGCTATCCTCTGATGACTCTATAGATAAGAAATATGTATTAGAAATGGTAAATAACATACAACAGGTTAGTAACCATTCTTTAAAATGTGGCTATGATGCACTGGAGGCTTCATTTAGATCAGCCATGACTGGCACAGTGATAAGAAGACATGCATGGTTGAAGGAACAGGCCTTACCGGATCATGTTAAAGCTAAGTTATTAGATGCTCCTATGGATAAGGCCAGTTTGTTTGGTACACCTGCCCAGCAGGTAATGAAGAAAATGGAAGAAAAGGCAAAATCTGTACAAACGGTGAAAGATTTCTTACAGGTTCAGCCCCCAAGGTTTAGCAGGAACTGGCCTGCCAAAAATTGGTCCTTTCCTGACTCCACAAGATCCCAAAGGGGCAGGAATAGACGTTCCAGAGGCAGAAATCAATCCAGAGGGGGTGCCTACAGAGGACGACAGTGGCAAGGTAATAACAGAGGCACAGACACAGCCACTACCACTGCAACAGGCCAATCACAATGACTTGACTCTAACTCCGCCTACCAGGGAACAAATAGCAGCACCATTAGGTGGAAAATTAGCCTTATTTTCGAAAAATTGGCACTATGTCACAAAAGACAAGTGGATTTTGCAAACCATAGACCAAGGTTACCGGTTCCACTTCCACACTTTACCAGTCAAAAGAGGAATGCCAAACCTGCCTCCAAATCAAAAATAGAAGCTCTACAGCAGATAATGCAATTAACAAAGATGAGAGCTGTGGAAAGAGTACCAATAACAGAACAAGGCAAAGGATTCTACTCCAGACTATTCCTAGTTCCAAGAAAAGAAAAAAGTTGGAGACCTATTCTCGACCTGGCCATCTTAAACACATACATCATTGTCCCAAAATTCAAAATGCTGACCCTACAGCAACTTCTTCCCATGCTGGGCAAGGAGTGTTGGCTGGTAACTGTAGATCTCAAGGAGGCATACCTGCACGTCCCCATTCGACCAAATTGCAGAAGATACCTCAGATTTCTTGCAGGATCAGAGCACTATCAATTCTCAGCATTGCCCTTTGGCTTATCTACTGCCCAGAGTATTCACAAAATGCCTGGCATCAGTAATCGCCCACTGCAGACTACAGGGAATCCAAATTTATCCATACCTGGACGACTGCCTGCTACAAGCGGACAACAAAAGCAAGCTGACAACAGATTTGCAAAGGGTCATTTACTTGCTACAAGCCCTGGGATACACAGTCAATTTTCAAAAGTCAAGGCTGATACCATCCCAAACAAGGACATTCTTGGGCGCGGAATTGGACACAGTAAAACAAATGGCATTCCTAACTGCAGAAAAACAAAAAGAACTCCCTCTTTACTTCTCTGCACTAACAAAACAGAACAAGCTAACAGCAAGAAAAGTTCTGCAGGCCTTGGGCTTCATGGCATCATGCATAATCTTGGTCCCACATGCCAGACTGCATATGAGAAAACTACAGTGGTACCTAAAGAATTTATGGTCCCAACACAGGCACAGCCTAGAAGCAGAAATACCACTAATCCCATGCCTAAAACAGGAGTTCCTATGGTGGGCTCAAGCATGCCAGACAAATCCAGGCCTACCCTTTCACAACTTTCGAGCAAGCCAAACCATCACAACAGACGCCTCAGACCTAGGATGGGGGGCTCACATGCTGGACAAATGTGTACAGGGATTGTGGACTCAGGACCAGCTACACCTGCACATCAACCAAAAAGAAATGCTGGCAGTAAAACTGGCAATCCAAAAATTCAGCCCATTTCTCAAAGAAGGCCATTTGATGATAAGGACAGACAACACCACAGTCATGTGGTACATCAACAAACAGGGAGGCACTCATTCATACCCCCTATGCAGAATGACTTTGGACCTTTGGAACCTGGCCCTCAGCTACAACATCCAGTTACAGGCAATGTTTGTACCGGGAAAGGAGAATACTCTAGCAGACATATTAAGCAGAACCACCTCGGATGCTCACTAATGGATGCTACACCCGGACATCTTCAAGACCATCACAAAGAAATGGGGAATGGATAGATCTATTCGCTTCCCCTCTCAATCACCAGCTCAAAAAATTCTGCACAAGGACATTCCACCCACTTGCATGGAAGGTGGATTCGCTCTCCTTCAGCTGGAAAGGTCTGACAGCATATGCATTCCCACCTCTTCCCTTGATACACAAGGTATTACTAAAAATCAAGGAGGAACGTCCAAGGATAATCCTGATAGCTCCGAACTGGCCAAGACAACACTGGTACCCATTGCTGAGGAGCATGTCTCGGGACAAAATGTGGGCAATACCCTGATGCCTTTGATGTTAACTCAGAACAACTACAGCATCATGCATCCAAACCTAAAAACTTTGCAACTGACTGCATGGAACATCACATAGCAGCAACTAATCCAGATCTTTCCCAAAGGGTTAGAGACATTATCCTTGAAGCCGCAGACCTTCAACAAGAAGGAACTATGCAGGAAAATGGAAAAGGTTTGTCATTTGGAGTGCTGAAAGAGGAAAAGACGTGTCGAATATAGATATTGCTAACATTCTGGAGTATTTGGCAGAGCTACTACATACAGGCCTGTCCTATTCCTCCATCAAGATACATGCATCAGCTATTTCAGCAGAATACCGCTTTGATCCACCAGTCTTTTCACATCCTCTACTCAGGCAGTTCCTCAGAGGGATCAAGAATGTAAAACCTCCTAGGAAACCACCATTGCCAGCTTGGGACTTGAACTTTGTGCTAGAAAAGTTGACACTCCCGCCTTTTGAACCAGCAGCAACAGCAGACCTACAGCATCTATCATGGAAAACTGCTTTCCTACTGGCAATAACCTCAGCAAGGAGGGTTTCTGAACTTCAGGCCCTAATGGCAGTACAACCCTTCCTAATCTTCCACCAAGATAGTGTCCATGAGAACTAATCCTACATTTATGCCTAAGGTGGTATCCAGAGTGTCTTTAAACCAGGCAATCCACCTACCTACCTTCTTCCCCAACCCACAAAACTGAGGGGAAAGAATGCTGCATACCTTGGATGTACATAGACAGCTACGCTACTACCTGGACAGAACCAAAAGTAACAGAAAAACTGACCAGCTTTTTGTAGCCTATGCAACAGGAAGGGAAGGAAAAGCAATTTCCAAACAGACAATCTCCAAATGGATAGGAAATTGCATACGATTCTGTTACTCCTTCCATGGAAAACCAATTCCACAGAACATAAGACCTCATTCTACAAGGGCAACAGCCACTACCACAGCCTTCTTACGAGGAGTGGCAACCAAGGACATTATTGAGGCGGCTACTTGGACCTCCGTGCATACATTTGCCAAGCATTATAATTTACCTCTGTATTCCAGATCCCGAGCAGGGTTTGCCACTGCTGTACTGCAAGGGATCCTAACCACACCATAATTTCTTCTTCCTCCTCCCTAGTTGGCTATGGTATTCTACCCAGTTGTTATGACTGCAGATGCATCCATGAAGGACATAGTACAGTTTTGTACCTACCATAAATGTAGATGTCCGAACTGGATAGCATCTGCAGTCAGGATTACCCTCCCTCCTTCCCCTCTGTGGTACTCCTAGGGTATTTACCCCCCTAATAGCTAGCTGGTGGGGGGAGTCTCTTATGGTGTATTTGTTTGTATATATGTACATACATGCTTATTTCTTGTGTTTGCCTTCTATTTTTTTGGAAACATTGGCATTTATCCAAAATTTAGCCTTCCAAGAGGGCAACTGGCATCTGGGGCAAGAAACACTGAGGAAAATGGCGTCGGCTGATGCCTTTATACCCGAAGACCAGCAGAGATGACGTCGGGTGAAGTGCGACATCAGCCGAAGCCGGACCCAGACTTTGGAATCCGGCCGACCGAAGGGCTGCCTGACGACAGGACAACCCAGTTGTTATGACTGCAGATGCTATCCAGTTCGGACATCTACATTTATGGTAGGTACAAAACTGTACTTTTTCTAGGCTTGTTAATTTTGAGCCTAGGCATGTGTTTTTCTGATAACTGTGTGAGACTCATTAGGCTTGTGTGACTTTGCTTTTAGTGTTAAGCCTAATGGATTTTTCTTTGGATATATCTGAGGATAAGAACAAACA
Source organism: Protopterus annectens (assembly GCF_019279795.1). NCBI lineage: Eukaryota > Metazoa > Chordata > Ceratodontiformes > Protopteridae > Protopterus > Protopterus annectens. The sequence continues at coordinate 363,040,789 of NC_056735.1, forward strand.
CCTTAAGTCTGGATTCAAGAAATGTCCAGACTGCGGGTATAAGATGTCTGTGACTGATGGGCACGTTCAATGCGTATATTGCTTAGGTGCTGTACATTTGCAGGAGTCCTGCAGTATTTGCCACTCCTTTTCCTCAAGGGTATTCTTGGAGAGGAAAAGGAAGCTTGTTGATAAAGGCTTGCTAAAGAGCATCCTTTTTCTGAAGCTTTGAGTGACCAGGATGGGGCCAGCAAGTCCTCCAAGTCTTCGAAATCTTCAGGAGACTCCAAGGTGTCTAAAGAGTCAAAAAAGTCTAAGAAAGTGGAGGATTCCGGGACATCGGCTCTACAGCTCTCTGAGCCGTGTCTTTTCGTTCTGGAGCTGGTATTTGAGAGACCTGCATCTCCACTCCTTCAGTCGGCACTGTCGGTGCACTCCTCTAGGTCTTCTGTCAGCCTCTCGGATTTGGATATGGAATGATTGGTGCAGAAGCTCTTACGGGCATCAGGCCTTGCTAAATTGTTGTCTGCTCTGACCCTAGCATCGGAACCGAAAACCACCACCCCGGATTTGACTGCTGCTCCTTCGAGCCGTACCGGACCTTCGGAGCCAGAGGAGGCCGACCTGCTGATCTTGGAGCTGAGACTTACTCCTGTGTCCTCTTTTCCATCCACTCTGACGTCCTTGGCGCCAACCGGGTAACTCAGGTAGCCCCACAGGGTGCCCCCTGCTCTTCTGAGACCTCCCCAGAGGCTCGCACTGAGGAGGTCCCCAGTAAGAGATTGTGCAAGAGGAGACACTTGGGACTCCCCCAGGAGTCTTTGACATCTGACACTGATTTGGATGAGTCAGAAGGGTCCCCACGATACCCTCTGAGGATATCTCCTTTGCGGAGATACTCAAGATCCTTAGGCAGAGGGGTGATTGGCAGTCCAAAAGCCCTACCGAGGACGAGTCAGTTCTCCTGAAGGCTTTCGGGTCTCAACCTATCTTTTGGGTGTCTCCGCCCTTCGATGAGCTCATGCAGCTGATCTCTCGGAGGGCGTGGGAGTCACCGGAGTCCATGGAACCTGTTCCTTATAGGCTTAATAAGTTTATTTATGCCCCCGTAGATAAATCCTTTTTGTCCGTAGGAGTCCCTGTTGATGCCATGGTGCTGGCGGTGGCCACCAAGAAGGAAATGTCTGAGACTTCATCTATCCATCATCCTAACAGAGTCCAGGATCATGGATAGATATAGGAAATGCATGTTTAGTTCAGCGACTTTCACACTTCGATCCCTGAACTATTTGACCCATTTCACCAGACTGCAGAGAGATCTCCTTAAGGAGTTTGGGAGATGCTCTTCAGGGTACTGTAGCTGCAGGGGCTTCTGACAAAGTTGCCATCCAGCTTGCTACCCTAAATTCCATTGTGAACTCGTCCATGCGTCTCGTATATGCAGCCGATGGCATGAGTAGGGCAGCGGGTACAGGAATTGCTCCAAGACATTCCTGGATGCACTTGTGTTCCTTTGCGGAGCCTTTTAAGTCTTCATTTACGAACACCCCTTTTGATGGCTCATCTCTCTTTTGGCCTAAAGTGAAGGAAACTTTGACCAGGTGTGAGCAGGAGGGAAAGACTCTGCCATCTGAGTCTGCTACCCCCCCACTCTGCCTTACCCCAAAGGGGAGGAAAAATGTGGTTCTGAAAAGCCCAAGGAACCTTTCAGGACACACGTGGTGAATCCTCCTCTAGGGGCAGAGGAGGGGGTAATAATGGAAGACGCCACCCTCGCAGCAGAGGGGGGTCCACAACACCAGGGTGACAGATCACTTCTCTGGTCAACCCTATCAGCGCTCCTGAAAGAAGGCCCAACTGTCCTGATCTGGGGGCCGTCGGGGGGTCGCTTATCTTTGTACCCAGATGCCTGGCAAGATATAACAAATGACAACTGGGTACAAAGTATTATTTCCAGAGGGTATTTCATACCGTTCTCCTCTCCGCCCACACCTGCAAGGAGAATCCCGGATGTTCCACCCAGTTACAGGGAACAAGCAACTATAGAGGTCCACAAGTTGCTAGAAAGAGTCCTCCAGCCAGTCCCACCAGACCAAACAGGATCCAAAACTTACTCAAGATTCTTTTTGGTCCCAAAGAAAACAGGGGACTGGAGACCTATTTTGGACCTCAGCAGACTCATCCAATTTGTAAAGAAAGAGACGTTTCAGATGGTCACGCTACAGTCTATACTTCCCTTTTTGGGGAGAGACCATTGGATGTGCTCGATAGATCTCAAGGATGCATACTACCACATAAAAATGGCCAGGACATCCAGAGGTCATCTGCGTTTCCGGCTGCGTACCAATCATTATCAATTTCGAGCCCTGCCCTTTGGTCTCACTACAGCCACCAGAGTGTTCAAATGCATGGCAGTGGTCACGGCTCACCTGAGGCGTCTAGAATTCCAGGTGTTTCCATACCTAGATGATTGGCTCCTTACCTCCACCACCAGGCATCAACTGATTCAGGCAAGGGAATACACTCTGACACTCTGCAATCACTTAGGCATTACAGTCAACTCGGAACAGTCTGCCTTGTTGCCATCGCAGCATATCATCTTTATAGGGGCAGAGTTAGACACTTCAACCACCACTCTACGACTACCAATCGAGAGGGTGTTTCTTCTTCACCAGCATGTCAGCTCATTGGTATCGAAAGACAGAGAGCACCAGCCGCAGAAGTTTTAAAAGTATTGGGCTTGATGGCTGCAGCAATCTTGGCCATACCATTAGCAAGGATGCATATGCGGATTCTTCAATGGCTGCTGTTCACTCAATGGTCTTATCAGGAACTTAGCATGAATCACATGATTTTAATTACAAACTGTTGCAAAAGAAATCTCCAGTGGTGGTTGATATCTCTTTGTGTAACCATAGAGCGCCACTGTGACCACGGACGCTTCCCTGATAGGGTGGGGGGGGGGCATTTTCTGGGAAAGACTGCCAAAGGCACATGGACGGATCAAGAGTCACACCTGCACATCAATGTTCTGGAGATGAGAGCAGTACTTCTGTTGTTGCAGTACTTCCAGGACTCTCTTCTAGGAACGATTGCAGTTCAGACAGACAATATGTCAGTAGTCTGGTACTTGAACAAGCAAGGCGGGACCAAGTCTTACCCCCTTTTGCCGAGAAGCCCTCAGTGTTTAGTAGTGGGCTGTCTCCTCCCACCATTTCTGTTGGTAACGCACATCCCGGGGAGATCCAGTGTGATAGCAGACAAACTGAGCAGGGCAATCCTGTTGCCGCACGAGTGGTCCCTCAAGCAAGAGATTGCAGACAGGATTTTCTGCAAATGGGGCCATCCTTGTTGCGATCTTTTTGCCAGTCACATCAACACGAAATGTAGAAGCTACTTTGCCCTGATTCCCCCTCCAGGAGAATCCCCGAGAGACGCACTCGTACACGATTGGTCCCCTCTATGCATTCCCTCCAATCCCGCTAATACCCAGACTTCTACAGAATGCAGATTCGCTGGGAATGACAATCATTCTTATAGCCCCTCATTGGCCTCTGCAGATTTGGTTCCCATTTCTTCATCATCTCTTGGAGGATCCATGGATTCTGGACCCAGTTCCGGACCTTCTGACACATCCATCGGGGGACATCCATCCTTCCTTGCAGTCACTGAAGCTAACAACTTGGCTGCTCCAGTTCCCCTCATAGCCAGGCTTCATAAACTTTCTGATGAGACGAGGCAGATCCTTTTGTCTTCCCATAAGCCATCCACCAGAAGGTTATACCTTAGTAAGTGGAAGAGATTTTACATATGGGCCTCTAAGCAGAACAGTGATCCTTATCAAGCTCCCTTGATGTCCATATTAGAATTCTTGACTATGATCTTTAGTAAAGGAGCTGCAGCCGCTACAGTTTGGCTTCAGTTGGCTGCTGTATCAAACTTTCATCTCAGAGTTGACGGGCTAAACATAATGTCCCACAAGTTGTCCAAAGCCTTCCTCAAAGGAATGTTTCACATGAGTCCTCCACTGAAAACTCCGTATTGTCCTTGAAATCTAAACTTTATGCTGTTTCGTACAATTCTTCCCCCGTTTGAACCCGCATCTTGTAATCTCAAATTTTTATCATGGAAAACCATATTTCTGGTGGCTATTACTTCTGCCCGCAGAGTGTCAGAATTCCAAGCCTTATCTATCAGCTGTCCTTATTTGATTTTTCATGCTGATAGAGTATCTCAGGACAAACCCCTCTTTTTTGCCCAAAGTTTGTTCGGAATCTAATATCAACCAAGTCATTGAGTTGCCAGTCTTCTTCCCTAACCATTTCAATAAACTAGAGTATATGCTGCACAAACTTGAAGTTCACAGACAGCTCAGATATTATTTTGACAGAAAAAATAGGTTAGAAAATCAGACCAGCTCTGTGCGTCTTTCTCTGAAGCCAGAAAAGGCAGACCAGTGGCTAAAACAGCGCTTTCTAAATGGCTATCTGATTGTATCACTTTTGTTTGTTCAGCTGCTAATATGCCCTTACTACACAAGATTAAAGCTCACTCTACCAGACCAGTTTCTACATCTTCTGCATTCCAAGCCAAATTGCCTCTGGGTAACATTTGTGCTGCAGCCACTTGGTCTAAACCTCATACCTTTATCACTCATTACAAAGTTGATAAGGCCTTCAGGGACAGGACTTCCTTTGGGTCTTTGGTCCTGAAGAATGTACTCCCGTGAGCCACCCAAGATTGAGGGTGCTAGGGACGCTACCCATCAGTAAAGAATGAACGGCGAGATTGAACAACTTCACATTAAGAAGTTATGTACTCACCATAACATTCCATGTGAGTTGTTCCATCTCATCTTCATTCTTACGTCTCTCCCTGCATCCCCCTCTTGGCTGATAGTTGACCTAGAGGCCGGTCTCATCCTGGTTGCTCAATTCGTCTTCTTTATGGGAGGGTAGTTCTCTTATAAGGATGTAGTACACACAGCAAACAAGATCTGAGGTAATTCCAGCAATGCATCATGGGATAAGGGGCTTGGTCTCGAGCTACTGGTAAACCTAAAGAGCTGATGGATTGGCTCCAAACCCATCAGTAAAGAATGAAGGCGAGATGGAACAACTCAAATAGAACGTTATGGTGAGTACATAACTTCTTCTTCTAGAGACTTTCAGTACAGGACCCTCTCTTTTATGTGACTCCATCTGCAGGTGAGCTTGTTGATATGATCTCCAGACGGGCGTAGAAGGAACCTGACTTTATAGAACCCATACCCCGACCAGACAGGATAATAGCACTGCCTGCAGACAGACAGTTTTGGGGGAAGGGGCCTGCAGTTGATGCCATGTTCATTGCCCTGGCCACTAAGAACTGGCCAAAAGTTCCACTGTCAATCCCCCCCCCCCTCCAAACAGGGAGTCGTGGGCGATGGACAGACTGGAGAAGCGTGTCTTTGCTTCAACAACCTTTACCTTGAATTTGCTGTACTATTTGGCACAATTCTTTAGACTTTAGAGAGATTTGACCAAGGAGTTATCAAATAGTCTCTCAGGAAACATTTCTGCAGAGGTTCGAGATTCAGTAACATCTCAGTAGGCAACCCTACAGTCAATATCCAGTAGTTCCATGAGGTTTCTTTCCAACATAGCAGAAGGGACCTCAAGAGCTGCGGGTTCAGGTATTTCCATGAGAAGGCATGCCTGGATGCATTTGTGCGATTTTGCAGAGCCATTTAAGTCCAGTGTCACTAGTGCTTCGTTTGACGGAACTAATCGTTTTAGCCCTAAGGTGAAAGAAATGCTGTCCAGGTGTGAGAAGGATGAAAAGACACTGCTGTGGGCATACATTCTTTGGTCTCCCAAAGATCCTGCTCCAGGAGTCAGCGGAGTGGTCAGAAAGCATGAGTCAAAAAGTCCCAAGGTCCTGTCCATGACACACGTGGAGGAAGTACCCCCAGGGGCAGAAGGGGGAACTCCAGTGGATGTTGCCGTTGTGGCAGAGGTGGTCCAAAAAAACAGGGTTCACAAGAAACTTTCTTTGATGAAGCCCTACCAGAGCTCCTGAACGGAGGCCTGACTGTCCACCTCATGAGACAGTCAGGGGACTATTATCCCTGCATCAGAGAGTGTGGCTAGACTTAAAAGATACTTTGGTGCAGAGGATTATATCCAGGGGTTATATAGTACCATTTTCCCTACCACCACCAATTCCCAGAAAAATACCAGATACTCCACACAGAGGGGATCAGGCAACAATCCAGATTTAAAAGCTGCTAGGAAAAAGTCATACAAAAGGTCCCACCAGACCAGATAGGATCCGGAACTTACTCAAGGTTCTTTTTAGTGCCAAAACAAACAAGGGACTGGAGACCAATTTTGGATCTCACAAATCTGTTTTCCAGACCAAGATGCCAGGTGGTCATGGTTCAGTCCATTCTTCCTTTTGTAGGCAAGGACAACTGGATGTGCTCAGTAGATCTTCAGGACGCCTACTGCTATTACATAAAAATGAACAGGTGATCCAGAAAGTACCTGCACTTCTGTTTTGGAGCCAGTCACTACCAATTCAATGTACTGCCCTTTGGACTCACCACAGTCCCCAGGGCATTCACCAAATGTATGGCAGTAGTAGCAGCCTACCTCAGGCTGAAGGGATTCCAGGTGGTTCCCTACCTAGATGACTGGCTCATTACCATTCCGCCCAGGCATCAACTCATTCATGCGAGGGATCAGGTTCTTCATACCTGTGCTGTCCTAGGAATAACTATAAACTACAACAAATCAGAACTTCAACTCTGATATTGGAGTTTATGGGAGCACTGCTTAACACAGACTGAAGTTGCTTCCCTTCCACCACAGTGAGTTCAAACAATAAGAATTGTAGGAAATGCATCAATCTCAGCCAACATAGTTCTCCGAACTCTAGGCCTAGTGGTGGTGGCAACAATAACCTTAGTTCCATTGGCCAGGTTTTACATGCCGATCTTTTGATGGTTATTATCTACTCCGTTTTCAGTTTTACATCACTCAAATCCCATTCCAGATAAAAATTACCAACACTTGCAAAAGAGGTCTCTGTTGGTGGAGCCAATCTGATCAGCTGTGCCATGGATGTCCCTTCATCTCCCAGCAGCCCAAGGCCATAGTGACCATGGATGCTTCTGAAATAGGGTTGGAGGGTCATTGTCTGGAAAAGACAATCCAGGGTACTTGGTCCCCTGAAGAGGTCAGTTTGCCTACAAATGCTCTGGTGATGAGTGGAGTGATGTTGGTGTTGCGAGCATTTCATGATGATCTTTCCTCGGGAACAATTGTGATTCAAACTGACAATGTCATTTGTCTGGTACATCAACAGACAAGGGGGAACTAAATCTTATCCATTGTGTCAAGAAGCTCTCTGGGTCTAGCAGTGGGCAATCTCTTCTGACTTATTTCTCTTAGTGGTACACATTCCAGGGGAGTTCCAGCATAATTGCAGACTAACTGAGCAGGTGCATTCTTCCACACAAATGGTCCCTCAACGAGAAAGTGGCAAATGAGATTTTCTATCAGTGGGGCCAGCCATGCTGCAGTATTTTTACGTCTCCCCTAAACAAGTGCAGCAACTACTTTGCCCTGCTTCCCTCACAGGGGCAATTGCCGAGGGATGCTGTACTTAATGATTGACACCCTGGTCTCCTTTATGCCTTCCCACCAATCCCATTGATTCCCAGATTTCTGCAGAAAGCTGCCAGGTCGAGGAACACAGTAATCCTCATTGGCCCTATTGGCCTCAGCAAATCTGGTTCCCCTTCCTGTGGCCTCCCCTGGTACAAACCCCAAGGAACTTAGATCCGACTCCAGACCTCCTGTCTCACCCAGATGTACCAAACCTCAAGCTAACTGCTTGGCTTTTCCCAGTTCCTTTAGTAGTCTATGTTCTCATCACCTGTCTGACATACAATTGTATCTACCCATAAATCCTCAATAAGGAAAACCTGTAGTAAATGGAAAAGGTTTGCCCTTTGGGCTCAACAACATAATCTTGACCCTTTTTCAGCTCCCATCAATTGCATTTTAGATTTCCTTGCTCACCTATTTCATAATGGTGCCAGTTCTTCAACCATTAAAGTACAGCTAGCAGCAATTTCAAATTACTGTACAGGATTTAATGGTTTATCCATAGCTTCTCACAAATTGAGCAAGACCTCCTTAAAAGGGACACTCTCCCTAAAACCTCCCTTTAAACACCGTGCACCTCCATGGGGCTTGCTTCAGTCTCTCACACAACCTCACTTTGAACCAACAGCTGTGTGTGACCTTAAATATCTTGGGTGGGAAAACAATTTTCTTGGTTACCATTACTTCTGCAAGTAAGAATTTTCTGAGATCCAAGCACTGTCTTCTAAATCTCCTTACTTGGTTTTCCACAGAGATAGTGACCTTATGTACCAACCTGTCCTTTCTTCCAAAGGTGGTGTCAAAATTCAACATCAGTAGTACTTTCAGTTTGCCATTATTTGTTCCCCAAGTTTACCAACAAAGGAGACTGTATCATCCATATCTGATTGTCAATCTTAGTTCATTCTTGACTGATGGGTTTGATTCCGAATCCTCAGAACCGACTCTGCTATTGCCTTAAGCTACTCCTTTCATGGCAAAAACGTACCCTACAATGTTAAAGCACATTCTACTAGAGCAGTGGCCTCCTCAGGAGCCTTCTTCAAAGGCCTGGATATGGCCGTCATAGTAGAGGCAGCCACATGGTCCTCTGTGTGTACCTTTACCAGATATTATAAATTGGACAATATATCCAGAGACAGGGCAAGATTTGTAAGGCTTCCTGGAGACTGCTACTTCTTCCTCCACCCTTTTTCTCAGCTTGAGCTGTGGTACTCTCCCACAGTGAGAATACTGCAACATGAGAATAGAAGGACATAGATTAGTTGTGTAAAATTTTACCATAACCATAGATGTCCTTCTATTCCATGTTGCAGTATTCTTGCCCTCCCTCCCATCCTCCTTAATCACATTTACCCTTTCTGGATGGGATCTTGCTTTTTCTTTCAGCTGTTGTCCGACTGGTTAGTCATTTCTGAGGTCTGTGCATGCAGACGTCATATTTAAGGCACATGGTTTATGGTCCTGCGTGCGACATCCCACAAACCTACGAGCAACCGGGCTTAAGCTTTTGTGTAGGAGCCGGATGTCTAGGTAGCCTGAGGTGGAGGATCCCACAGTGAGAGTACTGCAACATGGAAGAGAGGGACATCTGTGGTTATGATAAGATATTACACAACTAATCTATATATAGATTATAAAGATATAGAGGGGGGGGTGTGCGTGTGTGTATACATACATACATACATATATATATATATATATATATATATATATATATATATATATATATATATATATATATAGATTAGATAAGTTAGCTATAGATAGATATGTAAAGATATATACATAGGTAGAAATTCATATGCACATATATATATATAGATATGTATAGATAGTGTGTGTGTGTGTGTGTGTGTGTGTGTGTGGAGAGAGACAGACATGTATAAATATATGGGTCTATATTAGATCTCCAAACGCTTAAAGTGAATGGTGATTAATCGACCCTATGTAAGCGAAAGCTTACAATGTTGAACAGTCAGAACAGCGATTTTTTTCCCAAGGGAAACACATCGCTGTTCCAACAAAAAAATAAATAAATAAAACACTTTAAACATTACATTAAGTGGGGGGCTTTGCCCCCCATACCCCCTCCCACTTAAATATATCAACTTGGAGACCGCACTACAGTGCGGAAAACGACAAAGTAATGAAGCGGCCAAGCAAATTCTTTCCCAGGGAAAGAATTTGCTTAAAAGCCGCTTTGATATTTTGTCATTTCAGTCTTAAGTTCGACCAAGATGCATTCGAAAGAATTTGTCTTCGGTCTTCTAATAGGAACCCTAAATATATGTGTGTAGATATAGGTGTAGTGTGTGTGTGTATGTATGTATGTATATATATATATATATATATATATATATATGTATATACACACACACACACACACACACACAGAGATATGTATTATGAGACTCTGGATATGGCTCTTCCAATTCTCTTAATCCTCCTGCACTAATGTAGCAGGAAACAAAATCTGAGGTAATTGGGTAGGTGCATTGTGGTTAAGGGAGAAGCTAGAGAGATTTAGTGGCTGCAAGTTTTAGCATGGGCCGAGATGGATCGGTTCAAAACCCACCCGAGTAAGAATGAAGATCGACAACACAGGTGAAATGTTATGGTAAGTACGTAACTTTTTTATGCTGTTATAAAAAGTATCCGAAGTAGTTAACTTCATTTGTTCATCAACCTGTGGGTATCTGATCTGAATCGGATCCGAGCCGGCAGCTTTATTCAGCCAAGTTCTGAGCTCCGAGCTCCTCCCCCTTACCCATAACCCCCTGCCATCCTTCTCTGTCCTCAGATCTCGTTTGCCTCGGCTTATTCAAGCACCTAGAAACGAGTTCCAGGAGTAGGTTTTCGTGAGTTTTTGAAGAAAATTACCTCTTTATTTCACTAGTTTTCAGTTTAATTGTTAAACGAGTGAGTGTTGTGCCCTTTTGTAGTTAATTTAGCTAGTTTTGTTGGTAAAATTTATATATATTTTTTTAGTCTAGTCTTCCCCCTTCCCGTGTGTGTGAAGGTGTGTTTGGGTTGGACCTTTTTTCTACTATGGCCGAGGCCCCTAAAACCTTCTTTTCTAAATGCACAGAGTGTGGCCATTAGCTATCCCCGGTGGATGGCCACACTCTGTGTGTTATTTGCCTTGGGGTTGACCATCTTTCTTCGGGCTGCACAATTTGTGCAGCCTTCAACACCAGGGCTTTGAGGGATAGGAGGTCGAAGTTGATTCTGGCGGGACTTCTGCCCCCGGACTTGGCTTCGTCCTCTTCTCCCTCGGCGGCACCAGCGGCTACCGCACCGGTCCCGCCTTCTATCCCTGCTCCCCCTGGCTGGGACTCACCCTCCCACTGAGGCCCAGGAGGAGAGGGAATCTAGGAGGGAGAGAAGATAGGACAAGCACCACAAGCGGCGGGCCGAAGCTTCCTCTTCGGCTCCACCAACGAAGCAGCTAGTCTATCCTAGGGCCTCCGGGCCTTCTCCTTCCCGGCTCCATTCACCCCGCTTTTCACCGGGGCCGGAGGAGGAGGAGACCCGGTCGCCTTCGAGGTCTTCGAGGCATCACTCCAGGCCTGCCTCTGTGGCCTCGTCTAGATCAACACAAAGTTTGTCAGATGCAGATATGGACCGGATGATGCGTAGGTTTCTCCAGGCCCAACTGCAGATGGGAGTGATCCTGCCCCCCCCCCCGGGGGGGGGAGCTCGACCCCCTTTTTTGCCCTGATTGCTCCTTCTCCGACCACTTCCAGGGTTCGGAGCCATCTGATCCAGGCAGAATCGGAACCGGGGGAGGTTTGGTGCCGATAGTACATCCTTCTTCGGCTCCAACCACACCCTTGTGCTTGTCGGATCCCTTTTCGGATCCGATCTCTCAGAGCCATGGGCTGAGCTTCGGATCCGGAGGTGTCAGTGTGTCTTCAGCTCCGTCTCGGTCGGAGCATACTGGCCCTTCTGTTCCGATTGCATCGACGCCAGCTCCGGTCCGCACCTCTGATCTGAAGGGGCTGCTCTCGGAGCTTAGAGAGAGCAGTTCTCCTTAGGCGTTAGATGTTGTGGAGAGGGTCTTATCGAGGGACTCGAGGCCCCAGGCTCCTGCTGCGGTTCCACCCATCACTCCCTCTCAGACGGGCCTACCTTCCATCCCCCGGCCCCAAGGACAGCCTGCGCCTACGTCCCAGATGGTTCCCTTAGAGGAACAGGATGTGGTTGGTGAGGCATCCTCGGACAGCCCCCTGAGGAGGTTCCTCACAAACGTAAGTGCAAGAGGAGGCACTTGGACTCACCCGAGTCCCTGACAGAGGACACAGACTTAGAGGAAGGGGAAGGTTCCACAAGGTCACCCCCCGCGGACATCTCCTTCAGAGACATTATGGAAACGCTTCGTATTAGAGGGGGGCGGTCAGCCCAAAAGCCTTCCTCCGATGAGTCTGTGTTTCTGGAGGTGTTTGATGCAGGCCCATCTACCTCTTGGGTTTCCCCTCCCGCCGATCCCCTGGTAGATCTGATCACTACCAGGGCATGGAAGGAACAGGACACTGTGCAGCCCATACCAAAGACAAAATTCTCAGTCCACCCACAGATAGGACGGTTTGGAGCAACGGTGCTCCAGTAGATGCCATGTTGGTGGCGGCTGCCACCAAGAAGGAACTGGCCCAGGACAGTTCCTCGGTCCATCCTCCCGACGAGGAGTCTCGTACGATGGACCACATAGGGAAGCGGATGTTTGCTTCAGCCACCTTCTCGGTAAGGTCGCTGAGCTACATGGCACATGTCATACGACTCCAGCGGGATCTCATCAAAGAATACGCAGGGTCGCTCCCAGAGTCCATGTCGGCCGAGGATAAAAATATTCCATTTCGAACACTTCTATGCGACTTCTTTCCCATGCTGCGGAAGGAGCCGCTAGAGCTAGCAGAGCGGGCATTGTCTTATGGCGACATGCTTGGCTCCGCCTCTGCGACTTTGCGGAACTCTTCAAGGCGTCCTTCGCAAATGCCCCTTTTGACGGTCCTTCGCTGTTTGGCAAGACCGTCCGCGACACGCTGGTCCAGAGCGAGAAAGATGGGAAGCCGTCTGCCACCGGGATCCGCTTCTCAGCTCCACAGAGGTCCTTCTCCAGGAACCGAAGGGGACAAAGAAGATGTGGTTCTGGAAATCTCAACAGTCCCGTTCCGCTCCGGACCCCTCGTCCTTCAGAGGCAGAGGAGGACAGGGTGGACGCCGGCCAGAGGCGGAGGGGTACCGAAGAATTTCGGGTCGAGAGAACCTTTTTCGGATCGACCCGCGCAGCAACCCTGAGGGGTTACCCGACTGCTCCACTCTGGAGGCAGTCAGGGGGCGCTTCTTGAGGCACCTAGCAGTCCATTGCAACAGATTGCTGGGTGCTTCGAATCATATCCAGAGGTTACACTATCCCTTTTCTGAATCTCCCTCTCAGACCCCGGAGCCTCCCCGATGTCCCACCCAATCAAAGGGAGGCAGCAGCCACAGAAGTAAAGCAGCTGCTAGAAAAAAAGAGCAATCCAGCCGTCCCCCAAGACCAGTCCGGATCAGGCTTCTACTCCAGGTTCTTTTTGGTGCCAAAAAAGATGTGGACTTAAGACCAATCCAATCCTCGACCTGTCCTTTCTGAACCTGTCGGCTGCCAAAGAAAAGTTCCAGATGGTCACCATTCAAACCATTCTCCCACTCCTACAGGAGAACGACTGGATGTGCTGTATAGACCTCAAGGATGAGTACTACCACATTTTGATGGACAGACGATCCAGAAGGTTTCTCCGCTTCCGGCTGGGAGCCAGTCACAATCAGTTCAGGGTCCTTCCCTTTGGTCTCACCACAGCCCCCAGAGTGTTCACCAGAGTGATGGCAGTTGTAGCGGCCCACCTGAGGCTTCAGGGAATACAGGTCTTTCCGTACCTAGACGACTGGCTCCTGACCGCCCCCACCAGGCATCTACTCTATTCAGCCAGGAATTACTTCATTCACTTGGCCTCTCATCTGGGAATTTCAATCAATCTCAAGAAATCCTCTCTTCAACCAACTCAGACCTTAGATTTCATAGGGGCCAGGCTAGATACAAACCTGTTGAAGGCCTTCCTAACTCCGGACAGGATTCGAACTTTGACATTCCACATGATGGCCCTTTTACAATCCCTGGCTCCCCCAGCGGAATTGGTCCTGAGGGCGCTAGGTTCCATGGCGGCTGCCATCAGTCTGTCACCACTAGCTCGTCTGAACATGAGGGTCCTGCACTGGACCTTACAGGTCCAATGGTCCATCCTGCAATATCCGCTAAGTACGGCTATTCCCCTCAGCAAGGTTTGCAGGAGGTCCCTACTCTGGTGGATCCAATCCTCGGATCACAGGGAAGGGCGCCCTTTTTCTATGACCCCACCCCAAGCCACGGTGACCACGGACGCTTCTCGCTTCGGGTGGGGGGGCACTGCATGGGCGGAACCGTTCAAGGCACGTGGACACACTGAGACCTTGTTGCACATCAGTGTCCTAGAGATGAGGGCAGTGCTTTTAGCGGTGCAAGCACTCCAGGCCCTTCTTCCCTTAGGAACAATTGCGATTCAATCAGACAACATGTCAGTAGTCTGGTATATCAACAAACAGGGGGGAACCAGATCCTATCTGCTGTGTCAAGAGGCCGTGAGAGTTTGGGAATGGGCGATCGCTATTAACCGCTTTCTCATAGCAACGCACATTCCAGGTCGGTCCAACATTTTGGCAGACAAGCTGAGTCGAACCATCCTCTCGCCTTACGAGTGGTCTCTGAACCCGAGAGTAGCGAAGCAAATCTTCCTCAAGTGGGGTCAGCCTTGCTGCGATCTTTTCGCGCCACCTTCGAATGCAAAGTGCAGCGAGTACTTCGCTCTACTTCCCCCGCCAGGGGAATCCCCTAGAGACGCTCTAGTCCATGTTTGGCCATCCGGTCTACTTTATGCTTATCCACCTCTTCTCCTGATGGCAAAATTCTTGCAGAAAGCTCGTTGGTTGGGGAGCAGACTGATCCTCATAGCCCCATTCTGGCCTTGTCAAACTTTGTTCCCTTGTCTATGGTCTCATCTGGACAATCCTCCATGGATTTTGGATCCCACTCTGGATCTCATTTCTCACCCCCTGGAGTTGACAACTCCAAACCTGGACAATCTCAAGCTCACAGCTTGGTTGATCCAGTTCCAATCATAGCTAGGACTCTCCCGGTATCTCCTCCTCCGTGAAAGCTATTTTAGTAGCCGCTCATAAACCTTCTACCAGAAAGGTCTATAAGAGCAAATGGAATTGTTTTTCGATCTGGGCGGAACACAGACATATGGATCCCTTTACAGCCCCGATACCAGCTGTGTTAGAGTTTTTGTCACACTTATTTGATCAAGGTGCCAGCTCCTCCACCGTCAAAGTCCAGTTAGCAGCATTTTCACATTTTCATGTGGGAAGTGATCTCGGTTCATTAGCTTCTTCCAAGGTCTGCAAAACTTTCGTAAAAGGTACTTTCCTGTTAGGGCCTCCAGTGAAGGATGCAGTTCCTCCGTGGGATTTAACCCTTGTTCTTCAGGCTCTTACTGGCCCCCCCTTTGAACCTGCAGCTTCGGCGGATCTTAAATGCTTAGCTTGGAAGCTGGCCTTTCTTTTTGCCGTCATTTCGGCTAGAAGAGTTTCAGAGCTTCAAGCCCTTTGCGCCAAACCTCCATATCTGGTCTTCCACAAAGTTAGAGTTGCTCAGACCTCAGTCTGCTCCGACTTTAGTGTCGGAGCCGTTCCCGAGCAGAAAGCGCTCTAGGTCTCCGTCTCTCGAGTCGGTTAGATTGGCTCTGAAGTCTCCACTCTTGTCGGAGCGGAGCCATAGATCTTATTCCTCTAGGTCTTCCAGGCTTTCGGACCATGACCTCGAGAGGGTAGTCAGCCGGCTTTTAAAGTCGCAGGCTCTGGCCCAGTTGCCACATAGCCAGTCTCAACAGACAGGGGCTACCCCTACACCCGCTCAAGTTCCTCCTCCGACTACCCTGCTGAGTTCGGAGCCGGAAGTCGTCGAGGTTAGTACTGTGGGGGCGTCGGAACCAATCCCTCTGTTGTCGGTTCCTTCGTTGGCTCCGATCCCGTCCTTGACTCCGTCCTTGGAGGGATCCGGGCGCCGAGACTTCCTCGTCAGCTCCGAGGGGGTGAGTGGCATCGGACCTTTGTCTGACCTCGCACTCCCTCTCGGAGCCTCGGCGCAGGTGAGTTCGGCCCCGACATCGGCCTCGGAGCCGTCCCTCTCGGTGCTGGGGGGAGTTCTCATCTCCTTGGAGTTGGGTCCCTCTTCCATGCCTGACAGGGGCGCCTTTGAGGTGATGAGCGTGCTGGCTCCTATACCAGCACCACGGTCTGCCTCCTCGGCCCCTGCCTACCCTCCTGACCCCAAGCGAGGAGAACCGACGCTCTAGGCTGCCCCATTGGGCATTTCTTCCTCTTCCGAGGCCTCCCCTGACCCTGCGGGGGAGCCCCCTCGGAAGAGGCCATGTAAGAGGAAACATGTTGACTCTCCTGAGTCAGTGACATCTGACACCGACCTGGATGATTCGGAAGGGTCCCCAAGGTCCCCCTCTGAGGATGTCTCCTTTTCTGACATCTTGGAGATCCTCAAACAGAGGGGGGGAACTGGTCTGCCCTCAACCCATCCGAGGACGAGTTGGTGTACCTGGATGCCTTTGGTTCTCACCCTTCCACCTCCTGGGTGTCCCCTCCTTTCGACCCACTTATGGAATTAGTGGCTTGGAAGGCGTGGACGGCTCTGGATACTATGGAACCAACTCCCCGGAGGCCCGCAAAATTTATTACTGCTCCCTCAGATAAGCAGTTTCTTTCCAAGGGTGTCCCCATGGATGCCATGGTGGTGGCGGCAGCCACTAAGAAGGAGTTGGCTGGCCCTTCAGTACCTGTCCATCCTCCTAATAAGGAATCTAGGACGATGGATAGGTACGGCAAGCGGATGTTTTCCTCAGCGACCTTTGCTATGCGGTCGCTGAATTATTTATGCCATTTCACCCAAATTCAGACGGACCTTCTCAAGGAACTGGGTGAAACATTGCAAGACCCAACATCTGTGGGGTCTCAGGGTAAGATCAACTCCCAGCTAGGGACCCTGAACTCTATCATCAACTCTTCCATGCGGCTCATCTCTTATGCAGCCGATGGAGCGAGTAGAGCCGCAGGTACGGGTGTTGCTCTAAAGAGACACGCCTGGATGCGGCTCTGCAATTTTGCTGACCCCTTCAAGGCGTCATTCACTAACACCCCCTTTGATGGTTCTGCTCTTTTTGGACCTCAAGTGAAGGATACCTTAACCAGGTGCAAACAGGAAGGCAAGACTCTCTCTGCCGTGGGAGTCAGTTTTACCGCCTCTTCTAGACCGTATCCTAAGGGTCAAAAGGGTGGGAAAATGTGGTTCCACACACCTCAGGGAGTTCTGCCGGATGCACGTGGTGAGCTTCCCTCTAGAGGCAGAGGAGGGAACAATAACAGACGCCGCCCTAGGGGCAGGGGGTGGTCTGCAGAATCAGAGTAGCAGAGAATCTTTCTCTGACGAACACTTTCAGCACCCCTGAGGAGCTGCCCGACTGTCCACCTTCGTAGGCAGTCGGGGAAGACTTTCGCTGTACCCAGAAGCCTGGTTCTCCCTTATGCAGGACAGATGGGTACGGGCTATCATATCCGAGGGCTACAAAATCTCATTTATCCACACCCCACATCAATCAAAAGGGCCTCTTCCAGACATTCCGCCCGGTCTGAGAGGCCAAGCAGCACTAGAAATTTCAAAGCTGCTTTTAAAAAGAGCCATCCAACCAGTCCCAGCAGACCAACAAGGATCCGGAATCTACTCCAAATTCTTTTTGGTACCAAAAAAGACAGGGGACTGGAGACCTATTTTGGATCTCAGCAGACTGAACAAATCAGTTCAAAGAACAAAATTCCGGATGGTCACGCTACAGTCCATTCTTCCCTTTCTGGGTCAGGACAATTGGATGTGCTCTATAGACCTTCAGGATGCGTACTACCATATCAGAATGAACAGGCGCTACAGGAGGTTTCTCTGCTGCTGGCTGGGAGCCAGTCACTACCAGTTCAGTGCCCTGCTCTTTGGCCTCACCACAGCCCCCAGGGTGTTTACCAAATGCATGGCAGTGGTTGCGGCTCACTTGAGACGTCGAGGATTCCAGGTGTTTCCATATTTGGATGACTGGCTTCTTACTGCCACCACCAGGCATCAGCTTCTTCAAGCCTGGGATTACGCTGTACAAACCTGCAAAGCGCTAGGCATCTCTATAAATTTCGAAAAATCTGCCTTGTCTCCTTGTCAACATGTTACCTTCATAAGCGCCGTGTTAAACACGGTAGAGTTGTCAGCAAAACTTCCTACTCAGAGTATACGACATTCGTAGTCAAGTTCAAGTCCTGCTACAAGAGGACAGGGTCCAAGCCAGGTTTGTACTGAAAACGCTTGGTCTGATGGCTGCAACAATCACCTTGCTCCCCCTAGCTCGTTTTCATATGCGGGTACTACAGTGGATGCTTTTTTCCCAATGGTCCTTTCAGCAGCTTCCCATGTCACACAAGATTCTCATCACTCAGTCTTGCAAACGACACCTATCTTGGTGGATGGACTCACCCCAGGTGCTTCAAGGCAGACCGGTTGTTCTCCCCCCTCCGGTTGCCACCGTGACAACGGACGCCTCCCTGATCGGGTGGGGGGGGGCATTTTCAGGGCAGGACAGTCCAGGGCACATGGCAACCCTTCGAGTGCCACTTGCACATTAATGTCCTGGAGATGAGAGCGGTGCTGTTGGTGTTGCAGGCTCTCCAGAACTCTCTTCCCACTGGGACGATTGCAATACAGACAGACAATATGTCTGTAGTATGGTACATCAACAAACAGGGCAGAACCAGGTCCTACCCTCTTTGTCGGGAAGCGCTCAGACTCTGGCAATGGGCAATCTCTTCTCAGCGGTTTCTGGTAGCAAAACACATTCCCGGGAAGTCCAGTGTCATAGCAGACAAGCTGAGCAGGGACATTCTCATGCCCTACGAGTGGTCTCTCAACCAACTAGTAGTGGACCAAATCTTCAGAAAGTGGGGTCAGCCTTGCTGCGACCTTTTCGCAACCCCTCAAAACAGCAAGTGTCAAGACTTCTTAACCCTCTTCCCTCTTCCGGGCCTCTCTCCCAGGAACGTTCTATTCCACGATTGGCCCAGGGGGTCTCCTTTGTGCTTTCCCCCCTTTCCCTTAATCACTCTGATGTTATGTGATCCTATCTCGCCTACATTCTGACTGATGGGTTCGGAGCCGATCCCTCGGCTCCGACTCAGCATGCTTAGGCCAAAGAGCGAAGTCTCTTATTGGCTGAGCTTACTATATCCCAGGATGCACCACTACCAGTCCCTTAGATCTCGTTTGCCGCTAACAAGCTAAGACGTGGTCTCGAGCTGGCTGAGCTAAGTAGTGCTTTTTTCACTTACTTTCCTGTCAGGAATTTTCTAATTCTTCAACAAAAAGCTGTTTTAACAGCTATCTTCGGTTTTTGTGTTTGAGTGAGCATTTCTGTAAACTTTTTTGTGTAGTGAATGCGTTTGTTCTGATCAGAGGTTCCCTTTGAATTTAAGGGCCTTCCCCTGTCAGTCCGTTACTGTTTTAGTCCCTTTTTATTTAGGGGCTGTTCACCCCTTTGGTTATTCTTGTTATTGTAGACAGCCTTGTTTAAAGAAAAGGGCGTCTGCTCCGACCAGTCCGTCGGAACCGACCACCAAAAAACATAGGCAGGCTTCTCCTTCGGCTCCACGGACTTGGGCGAGGCGGAGCAGTCTGCCTCGATGCCTCCAGCCTCGACTCCTCTGGGTTGAGCCGGCGGCTGGGGCATCGAGGCGGTCACCTTCATCTGCTCCACTGATCTCGGGCCGATGAAGGTTGTCCTCAGACACTTCCTCCTCGGCGAAGTCCTCTTCGGCACCGATGGAAATTGGTTTGGACACTCCTTGGCGCCGATAGTTATCGAGTCGCCTCGGGCGGTCCCCTAGTCCCTTGGAGCCGTTGGAGACCTACTCGGACCCGTTCGGTCTCTTCCAGGTCATCGAGGATGTCAGATTCGGACATAGACAGGGTGCTCCAAAGACTGTTCCAGTCCCCAGTCTTTCAAAATTTGTTTGGCTCCGACCCAATTGGCTTGAGCTGATAGCCTCCATTGCCATTCCTCCTCCGACCGCTTCGGCTCCGTCGGAGCAGGTGCTGATGGAGCCAGTAGAGATCCTAGGGTCAGCTCCGACCCTTACTCCAACCCGGACTTGGTCGAGTTTAGCACACGGACTTCTTGGCGGACCGGGGTGACGTTTTGGGACCAGTGCTGTCGGTTCCGAGCCTCCCTCTCGGTGCTTCGGCCGCGGGACTTCCGTCTGCTATCATGGCTCGGGGACGGACCCTCCCAGGATTCTGGGGTCCGGCTTTCAGAGCTATGAGGAGTGCCTTGGCCAAGTCTTCTTGACCATCTCTCGGCTTTACCGGCACCTTCCCTGGGCATGGAGACTGGGTCTTTGGCAGTTCCCCTGTCTCTAGGCAGCGGAGCCCCGGGGCCTGAGGTTACCCCACTGGGGTTCCCCTCCTCCTGAGGGTTCTTGGAGTTGTCTTGAGGAGCCCCAAGGAAGAGATCGTGCAAGAGGAAGCACGTGGACTCCCCGACAAGTCTCTTACATCGGACACTGATCTTGATGATGCGGAGGGGTCCCCAAAGTCGTCCTCGGATGATGTCTCATTTGCAGACATTCTAGAGATCCTTAAGCAGGCGGCTGGAATTCCAAACCCCCTCCGCTGATGAGTCAGTGTTTCTCAAGGCCTTCGGGCTCAGCCCTCCGCCTCCTGGGTGTCTCCGCCTTGACGAGCTCCTGGATTTGGTTTGTCGGAGGGCGGGAACATCCAGATACTATGGAACCAGTGCCTTCTCGCCTAACAAATTTTTGTCTGCCCCACCCGAGAAGGAGTTCTTAACGAGCGTGGCTGTAGATGCCATGGTGGTGGCATCTGCTACCCAGCAGGGCGTGGCAGAGGCTTCGACGTCCGTCCATCCTCCTAATAAGGAGTCTAGGAGCATGGACGATGCAGGCGCACCCTGACTTCAGCGGCCTTTACTCTGAGGTCCCTGAATTATTTGGCACATTTCACCAGACTACAGAGGGATCTGGTCAAGGAGCTCTCAGACTCCCTCTCAGGTAACCTACCTGAGCAGCTAGCCCAGTCGGTTAGCTCTCAGTTGGCTATCCTTACCTCGATTTCTAACTCGTCCATGAGGCTCATTTCATATGCGGCGAAGGCGGGCAAGCGGCAGGCACAGGCGTGGCTCTACGGAGACAAGCCTGGCTCCGTTTGTGTCATTTCGCGGAGGCCTTCAAGTCTTCCTTTGCCAATGCTCCCTTTGATGGGTCCTCTTTGTTTGGACCCAAGGTAAAAGACACTCTTACCCGCTGTGAGCAAGAGGGAAAGACTTTATCTGCCGTAGGAGCACGTTATTCCACTCCCTTTCGGCCTTATCCCAAGGCTAAAGAGGAGGGAAGATGTGGTTCCATAAATCACAGAAATTCTTTCCTCAACAGCAGGAAGATTCCCTTCCAGAGGCAGAGGACGAGGAAATTTTTCTGGGAGACGCCGTCCCAGAGGCGGCAGAGGCCCCCGCAACACTGGAGACCGCGAGTCCTTTCGTGGCTCTTCAGCCTCTCACACTCCATGAGGGATTGCCCGGCTGTGCTGCTCCGGAGCCAGTCGGGTGCCGTTTTGCCAAGCACCTAAAAGCCTGGGAGTCTATTACTCAGGACAGATGGGTGCTTCGGATTATTGCCGGAGGTTACACCATTCCCTTCACACACTCACCCCCACCGTCCAAAAAAATCCCGGACCCACCACCCAGTCAAAGGGAAATTGCAGCCGTAGAAGCTTCAAAGTTGCTAGAAAAAGGAGTCATCCAACCGGTCCCCACAGACCAGATCGGATCCGGAAATTACTCAAGGTTCTTTTGAGTGCCAAAAAAGACAGGGGACCTGAGACCCATTTTGGATCTCAGCAAACTAAACCAGTCCGTCATGAAGTCCAAATTCCGAATGGTCACTTTACAATCCATTCTCCCATTGCTGGAGAAAGATGTTTGGATGTGCTCCATAGATCTCAAGGACGCCTATTATCACATACCGATACATCAGGCGTCCAGGAGGTATCTGCGCTTCAGCCTGGGAGACAGTCATTTCCAATTTTGTGCACTGCCCTTTGGTCTCACCACAGCCCCCAGGGTGTTCAAGTGTTTGGCAGTAGTGACTGCTCACCTGAGGAGTCTCGGATTCCAAGTGTTTCCCTATCTGGACGACTGGCTCCTGACTGCCACCACCAGGCATCTACTACTAGAGAACCTACAAGCCACCATCTCCCTGGGTGCTTCCCTGGGAATTACATTCAACTGGTCAAAGTCCGTCTTGCTGCCTTCTCAGCGCATAAGATTCATAGGAGCAGAGATAGACTCAAAATTAATGCGAATCTTCCTTCCTACCGAAAGGATACAAACATTACAAGGTCAAGCCCGAGCCCTGCTTCTAAGATCCAAAGCCCCAGCCAGGATGGTCCTGCAACTTTTAGTTTCAATGTCTGCCACGGTTCTCCTAGTTCCTCTGGCAAAATTGCACATGAGGATTCTTCAGTGGCTGTTATCGACACAATGGTCTTTCCAGGATCTCCCCCTCAATCATCACATACTGATTACAGAAACGTGCAAACGGGACCTCCGCTGGTGGCTTCTGCCATCCAATCTGAATCAGGGAAGACCTTTTGTTATACCCCCTCCGGTGGCCACCTTGACAACGGATGCCTCCCAGACGGGGTGGGGGGGGGCATTGTCTGGGCAGGTCAGTTCAGGGTTCTTGGCTTCCAAACGAAACATTTCTCCATATCAATGTGTTGGAAATGAGGGCTGTACTTCTGTCCCTACAAGCCCTCCACAAGTTTCTCCCTCAAGGCATTATCGCTATCCACACAGACAACATGTCGGTGGTCTGGTATCTAAACAAACAAGGAGGAACCAGATCTTACCCCCTTTGCAGAGAGGCCATGAGGGTGTGGGAATGGGCAGTGGCTACTGACCGCTTCCTGGTAGCGACCCACATTCCAGGAAAATCCAATGTATTGGCAGACAGACTGAGCAGGACTATTCTCTCTCCTCACGAGTGGTCCCTGAACGAAACAGTAGCAGCTCAGATTTTCAAAAGATGGGGGATTCCGTGCTGCGACCTGTTTGCAACACCACAAAACACGAAGTGCAAAAGGTTCTTTTCCTTGACTCCGCGTCAAGGGGAGGCAGCTACGGATGCTCTAGTCCAACCTTGGCCAACAGGACTGCTTTATGCTTTCCCTCCGGTTCCACTCCTCCCCAAAGTCATCCAGAAAGCTTCCCAATTGGGGTCCACAATGATTCTAATTGCTCCGTACTGGCCTCGTCCGGTATGGTTCCCCTACCTATAGAAATATACTCTGGACGGTCCTTGGTTTTTGGATCTAACTCCGGACCTTCTGGTTCATCAGTCGGGACAACAGCACCAGTCCCTTCACACTTTGAAATTAACAGCTTGGCTCCTCCACTTCCGACTTTAGTCAGAAATCACACCTTGGACCCGGAAGTTATTCACATTTTATCTTCAGCCCACAAACCCTCCGACTTTAGTCAGAAATCACACCTTGGACCCGGAAGTTATTCACATTTTATCTTCAGCCCACAAACCCACCACTAAGAAATTGTATCACAGTAAGTGGAAGAGGTTTGCTATCTGGGCTCAACTCAGAGGCTTAGACCCTATTACTGCCCCGATACCAGAGGTCTTGAAATTTTTAACATCCTTGTTTATTCAAGGATCTTCAGTCTCTACTATTAAAGTCCAACTAGCAGCTATCTCCAAATTTCACGAATCCATAGACCCACCGTTGATGAGCAGCAGATTATGTAAAACTTTCATGAAAGGTGCTGTGCTTTTAAGACCCCCAGTTTTTCATCCTGCGCCGTGGGATCTTGATTTGGTACTTCGTGCCTTAACATCTTCCCCTTTTGAACCGGCTGCTACATGTGAGTTGAAATATCTGTCTTGGAAAACTGCCTTCTTAATTGCAATTACCTCTGCAAGAAGAGTTTCAGAACTTCAAGCCCTATCTATCAAACCACCGTACTTGATTTTTCACAAGGATAGAGTATCACTTAGACCTAATCCATCTTTTGTTCCAAAAGTTTGTTCTAATCTCTGTCTCCAACAATCTCTAGAGCTACCAGTTTTCTTTCCAAAATTTTCAAACAAAGCGGAATACACCTTGCATACATTGGATGTTCACAGGCAATTGCGCTTCTATCTAGACAGGACTCAACAAATTCGAAAAACAGATCAATTGTTTGTGTCCTTTTCAGATTATAAACTGGGTAAAACCATCACTAAAGCTACTATTGCCAAATGGATTAGAGATTGCATAACTCAGGCTTATTCCTCTTCAAATAAGCAACTTACAACATCTGTCAAAGCTCACTCTACTAGAGCTATGGCTACCTCTATTGCATTTCATTCCAAGCTTGCTATTTCTGAGATTTGTGCTTGGCTACTTGGTCCAACCGCACACTTTCATTTCCCACTATAAATTGGATGTGGCATCTAAAGGCGAGCATCATTTGGTTCCACGGTACTCAGGAGTGTTTTCCAGTGAGCCACCCAGGATTTAGGTGCTAGGGTCGCTGTCCCATCAGTCAGAATGTAGGAGAGATAGGATCACATAACATCTTTTAGTTATGTACTCACCATAACTTCAGATGTTTGGGATCCATCTACTTCATTCTACCCACCCTCCTTCCCCTGCCTTGGAGATCAGAAGAGATTGAGCGGTTTGAGTTCTACTGTTTTTATCTTGTATCATCTGTCGATGTTATATAAGCAGAGCATGCGTGTGTGCATGTATGCGGACAAACTAGATCTGGGGGACTGGTAGTGGTGCATCCTGGGATATAGTAAGCTCAGCCAATAAGAGACTTCGCTCTTTGGCATAAGCGTGCCGAGTCGGAGCCGAGGGATCGGCTCCGAACCCATCAGTCAGAATGTAGGCGAGATGGATCCCAAACATCTGAAGTTATGGTGAGTACATAACTAAAAGTTAGTCCAGAAAGCAACTGCCTTGAGATCCAGGATGATCCTCATTGCCCCTTACTGGCCTCGAGAAGTCTGGTTTCCCTTCTTACAACGTCATCTACTGGAGCAGCCCTGGCATCTGGACCCTGTGCCAGACCTTCTGACCCATCAATCGGGCAGGCTGCACCAATCCCTGTCATCTCTCAACCTTACAGCTTGGTTGCTCCACTTCCAGCCCTAGCCAGACTTCCCTTAATCTCTCCGTCAGTACGTCAGATTATCCTTGCCTCTCACAAGTTTAACACCAGAAAGATGTACGATAGTAAATGGAAACGTTTCTCTATTTGGGCAGAAAAGAACCAAGTTGATCCCTTTAATGCCCCTGTCCAACAGTTCTAGATTTTCTAGCGGAACTCTTTCAAAAAGGGTCCTCTTCAGCCACCATCAAAGTCCAGTTGGCGGCTATTGCAAATTCCCATGTTGGCTTGTCAGAGTCTAGTATTATGTCCCACAAGCTCTGCAAAGCCTTTCTGAAGGGTACCCTATTACTTAGGCCCCCCAGTCAAAGACCCTCCTCCACCGTGGGATCTAAATTTGGTACTGTCATCTTTACTTCTACCTCCTTTTGAGCCTGCTGCCTCCTGCTCGTTAAAACTGCTTTCATGGAAAACACTTTTCTTGGTAGCTATTACCTCAGCCAGAATGGTTTCGGAACTACAAGCATTTTCTGTGTGCGCCCCCCTTATCTTGTTTTTCACAAAGATAGAGTGGCTCTTAGGCCAAATCCATCCTTCTTACCTAAGGTACTCAGAAAAAAATCTGAATCAGACCATTGATCTCCCAGTTTTCTTTCCAAATTACACTGATGGAGCTGAGAGAAGATTGCATTGTTTCGATGTCCATAGGCAACTACGTTTCTATCTGGATAGAACCAAGCCAACGAGAAAATCAGAGCAACTCTTCTTATCTTACGCCGAAGGGAAGCAGGGCCTTCTGGTTTCTAAAGTGACCTTGTCAAGATGGTTGACCTCTCATCTCTTTAACCTATCAGTTGAGGCATAAGGAACTCCCTACCAAGCCTAGAGCTCACTCAACTAAAGCATTAGCTTCCTCAGTTGCTTTTCAAGCGAGATTACCTATGGATTCTATTTGTGCAGCGGCCACATGGGCCTCTCCTCATACCTTCATCTCTCATTACAAACTGGATATTGCCTCCAGAAATAGGGCTGATTTTGGTTCCACTGTACTCAGAGTCTGTTCCATTGAGCCACCCAGGACTAAGGTGCTAGGGACGCTGTCCCATCCAGCAAGAATGAAGGCGAGATTGATAACTTAACATTAAGAAGTTATGTTCTTACCATAACATTCCATGTTAGTTGTCTTCTCGCCTTCTTTCTTGCGTCCCACCCTCCATCCCCCTAGCCTGGAAAAGACCTAGAGTATTGGGTGAGATTTTCCTTGTCACCAGGATTATCCCTTCAGCTAGAGCTCTTCTTCCCCTTTGGTAGCCCTGGTGACAAACAGGCTGTAGGGTTTATAGTTCTACATAGCTCTTAGTTTTATCTTTTTCTAGTGGTGGGACATGTCTGTCCATAGTGTTAGCTATCAAACGAGATCTGGGTATATTTCACCTAGCATTATGGGATATAGGATGGCCTCGATCCGGTAAAAATAGCTCTCGAGCTTTAGTATTCAGCCGAGTCGGAGCCGAGGTTCAGCTCAGAACCCATCCAGCAAGAAGGAAGGCGAGAAGAAGACAACTAACATGGAACGTTATGGTAAGAACATAACTTCTTAATGTTAAGTTGTCAATCTCGCCTTCATTCTTGCTGGATGGGACAGCGTCCCTAGCACCTTTAGTCCTGGGTGGCTCAATGGAACAGACTCTTTACACAGGCCGGATGATCATAGGAAATCTGAACAACTCTTTGTATCCTTTGCTAAACCCTTTCTGGGTAAACCTGTCAAAAGTTATATTGTCCAGATGGATTTCACAATGTATACTTCTTGCATATAAGAGTTCTGGCCGACCAGAACCTGTTGGAGTTCACGCCCATTCTACTCTATCAATTTCCACTTCTGCTGCCTTTTGGTCAAGGGTGTCCTTGGATGACATTTGTTCAGCAGCCACTTGGGCTTCATCCCATACCTTTATTACCCATTACAAGCTGGATATAATTTCCAGAGGGGGAGGGTGTCCTTTGGCTCTGCAGTGCTCCGGAATATTCTTCCATGAGGACCTCCCAGGTTTTTAGGTAGCTGGGGACTCTGTCCCACAGGTTGATGAACAATTGAAGATGTCCTTCAAGAATGCAACTGCAGTCATAACATGTGGGTTGTCCTGCCTCAGGCAGCCCTCGGTCGGCCGGATTCCAAAGTCTGGGTCTGACGTCGGCTGATGTCGCATTTCTCTCCGACGTCATAGCGGCTGGAGTACATAAGCATCAGCCAACGCCATCTTCAGTCTTTCTTGCCGCGCGGTGCCCGAAGCAGAAGCAGTTTGCAAGTGCCGGTCGGTCAGCTCCTGTATTCTTCGATTCCGAAGTCATCAAAAAAGCTAAGTACCCCGTTGGGGACCTTTTCTTGCCTCAGCCGATGTCAGAAATTACTGAAAAAGTTAACAATTGTCTTTCTTGTGGTAAACAAATACCTCATAAGGATTTCCACTCTTACTGTCTTCCTTGCCTTGGCCCAGACCACGACGTCTCGGCCTGTGTAGCCTGTGCTCGATTCAACAAGTGCACTCTCAGGCACCGGGCAGAGTTCGCTGAAGATTGTTTCGGCGAAAAATTCGCTTACACAATGCCGTCTGATCTTCCGACATCGCAAACTCCCAAGAAACGAAAAGACCGGGACCGACATCCTCGGCCCACGTCTACCACCGACTCCACGCCAAAACCTACCGTGGGTGCTCCGGTTCCCTCTGAGACTGTCTCTCCACCGCTCCGAACCGAAGACACCGCATTACCGACGACTCCGATTCCGGATCTCACTCCAACGCCAGTTATTGATTTTCCTCCGGATACCGAAACCAAGGAAATGCCCGAGACCATTGCTGTAGACAAGGTCACTCCTGCACGTGGAGCTGCCAGGCCTCCTATGGCCATGTCTATTAAGGCCTACACCAGGGCTAAGGCAGCCAGCAAAACAAAGCATCTTACTACTAAAACCTTTCCTCAGCCTACTCCAGAGACACAAATTATGTCTATGGCTGCTGATTTAATTTCTATGATTAGAGGTTCACAGGCCCATCCTGAGAGAGGATCCCTTTCTCCTTCTGATAAAAGGCCCCGGGTTGAACCCTCGGACCCTATTCCGTCAGATGAAGACTCTGAGGGCTCTGTCCACTCTGATAGCCAGGAAGAGCTCTTCCAGACCTATGAGGACTCGGATGCAGAGGATTCCATTCCCCTCGGCCTCCCCGCCTGAGGATATTTCTTTTGGGGAAGTTCTGCATACCATGAGGGAACATTTCAAGTGGCAAGGCCAGGAATATTCTGATTCCACAAAACGCCTTCGGACTTTCCTTAAGAAGCCCCAGCACAGGCCCTTAGCTATTCCTCCTGTACTTGATGTTTTGGATGATTTATATTCTGACTCTAGTGTTACCCCTGACTCTCTTCCTCCTGCTCCAGCCAAGCCAGACAGGTATTACAGGGTCCCAGAAACTCATTCCCATTTATTCAGGGCCCATACTGCTGATTTGGGAACTATTTCTCAGGGGCCTAAAGGAGTTTCAGCTTCCACCTCTAAAAATCCATTGCCCTCCAACAGGGAAGCTAGGTCATTAGAGAGATGGGGCAAAAAGGTTTACACATCCACTACCTTATCTATGAGCTTTGAATTGCCTTTTTCATATGTTACAATATCAGGATTTCCTGTTAGAAGATTTACAAAAAACATTGGCCACTCCTGATCCTTTAGACAGGAAGGCTTTGCAGGAAGCAAGTACATAACACTCAGCAAGTAAGCAATCACTTCCTGCAGTGTGGATATGATGCATTGGAAGCTTCATGTAGGGCAGCTATGACAGGGGCAGTCATTCGTAGACATGCATGGTTAAAAGATCAACCTCTACCAGATCATGTAAAGGCAAAACTTCTGGATGCACCTTTGGAAAAGAACAAGCTTTTTGGTGCTAATGCTAAGGATGTTTTAAAGACCATCGAGGAAAAAGCAAAATCAGTTCAGACGGTGAAAGATTTCCTCCAGGTTCAACCCCCCAGATTCAGTAGGAATTGGCCTTCAAAAAACTGGTCCTTTCCTAATCCAGAAAAGTTTCAAAGGGGTAAAAACAGACGTGGCCGAGGAAGAGGCCATTACAGAGGTCCTTACAGGGGACGACAATGGCAGCCAGGAAACCAAAGAAGTGATGCAGGGGTTTCACCTGCCCCACAGCCACAATCTCAGTGACTTTCCTCTACTTCCGCCTACCAGGGAACAAATAGAAGCTCCCTTGGGCGGGAAATTATCTCTGTTTGCAGAAAATTGGCACAGACTGACAAAGGACAAATGGATTTTGGACATTATAGACCGAGGCTACAGGTTCCATTTTCATACCTTGCCAAGAAAACAAGGCATGCCAAACCTACCACAAAACCAGAGGGCAGAGGCTATCAAGCAAATCTCTCTGCTGACTCGGATGAAAGCAATAGAAAGAGTTCCACAACAAGAACAAGGCCAGGGGTTTTACTCAAGACTGTTCCTTGTTCCAAGAAAAGAATCTCAATGGAGACCAATACTGGATTTGTCCGCATTAAACACCTTTCTCATAGTACCAAAGTTCAAAATGCTGACTCTACAGCAACTCCTTCCCATGCTGGGCAAGGGGTCTTGGCTGATTACTCTGGACCTCAAGGAGGCATACCTGCATGTCCCTATCAGACACAGCTGCAGAAGATACCTCAGATTTCTTGCAGGGCCAGAGCATTTTCAATTCTCATCATTGCCATTTGGCTTATCTACTGTGCCCAGAGTATTCACAAAATGCCTGGCTTCAGTAATTGCTCATTGCAGGCTCCAAGGGATACAAATTTACCCGTACCTGGACGACTGCCTCATACAAGCGGGCGACAAATTGATGTTGACAAAAAACTTGGGCTATGTCATACGATTACTTCAAGCTCTGGGATACACAGTCAACTTTCAAAAGTCAAGACTGCAGCCATCCCAGCAAATAATAATCTTAGGAGCCAAATTAGACACAGCCTCTCAAATGGCTTACCTGACAGAAGGCAAGCAAGAGAAGTTAACTCATTACTTCAAAGGTTTAGCAAAACTCACCCAGATGACTGCAAGGAGATTCCTACAGGCCCTGGGTTACATGGCATCCTGCATTCTCCTGGTTCCATTAGCAAGACTACACATGAGAAAGCTTCAATGGTACCTAAAAAGCATGTTGTCTCAGCACAACAACTTGGAGACAACCATACCGCTCATTCCATGCCTACAAAAGGAATTCCTATGGTGGGCCTCGGTGAGCCAGGCCAACACAGGTATGTCATTCAAAAAACCACAGATAACACAGACCATGACCACAGACGCCTCAGACCTTGGATGGGGGGCGCACATGGAAGGCAGGTGTATACAAGGACAATGGTCTCAAAAGGAAACACATCTGCATATAAATCAAAAGGAAATGCTGGCAGTAATGCATGCCATCGAGGCCTTTCAACACCAACTTCAACAAGGCCATTTACTGATACGGACAGACAACACCACTGTGATGTGGTATATAAACAAGCAAGGGGGCACCCACTCTTACCCCCTTTGCAGACTGACAATGCATCTTTGGGAAAAATCACTGCGCCTAAACATCCAGTTACAATCCCAGTTTGTTCCAGGCAAAGACAATGTGCTGCCGGACAGCCTAAGCAGGAATTTCACAGATCCACACGAGTGGAGGTTACATCCGAAGATCTTCACACAACTCACTTTGACATGGGGCAGGCCAGAAGTAGACCTATTTGCCTCTCATCTCAACCATCATCTACAAAAATTATGCACAAGGACATACCATCCAAAAGCTTGGAAAATAGATGCTCTCTCATTCAACTGGAACTTCCTAACAATCTATGCATTCCCAACTCTGCCACTGATGACCTCAGTACTACTAAAGATCAAAGCAGAGAGACCCAAGGGAATCATAATAGCTCCGGACTAGCCAAGACAACACTGGTACCCACTACTACGGAGCATATGTCACACCAGGAGGTGGGCCCTTCCCCAATGGCCTCTACTTTTGACTCAACACAATCTCAAAACAGTGCATCCAAACCTTCAGACACTGCAGCTAACAGCCTGGGAGATCCCATAAATAACCTCAACCTATCTCTCTCCAAGGAAGTTCAGCGGATACTAACAGAGGCTCGAAGACCATCCACCAGAAAGGTTTACTTAGCAAAATGGAAGAGATTCAGCAATTGGAATACCAGCAAGGGGCATGATGCATCATTGTTGAACATCCCACTCATCTTTGAATATTTGGCGGATATGCTAAAGAACGGCCTCTCATATTCTTCCATAAAGATACATGCATCAGCTATTTCAGCTAGATATAACACTGATCCTCCTGTCTTTTCACACCCTTTGCAAAGGCAATTCCTCAGGGGAATCAAGAACATCAAGCCACCAAGAAAGGCACCAGTGCCAGCCTGGGACCTCAATTTTGTTCTAGAAAAACTGACTCTACCTCCTTTTGAGCCAGCAGCTTCAGTTGACTTGCAATTTCTCTCATGGAAGACAGCTTTCCTGTTGGCAATTACCTCAGCAAGAAGGGTTTCGGAACTACAGGCCCTGATGGCAATACCACCGTTCATAATTTTTCATAGAGACAGGGTTTCATTAAGGACCAACCCTACTTTTATGCCAAAGGTGGTATCTAGGGTTTCTTTGAATCAAGCTATTCATTTGCCTGCTTTCTTCCCCAATCCTGAGAATAAGGGGGAAAGACTGTTACATACCTTGGACATTCACAGGCAACTTCGATACTACCTGGACAGAACCAAGGCCAGTAGGAAGTCTGAACAACTTTTTGTAGCTTACGCCCCTGCAGTCCAAGGAAAAGCAATTTCAAAACAGACAATTTCAAAATGGATTGGACATTGCATCAGATTTTGTTATTCCTTTCATGGAAAGACTGTTCCAGCCAATGTCAGACCATATTCCACAAGAGCTACAGCCACCTCTACAGCATTCTTAAGAGGGGTGCCTACTAAGGACATTCTAGAAGCTGCTACATGGAGCTCCGTGCATACATTCTCCAAACACTACAATCTCCCTCTATACTCCAGATCCAGAGCAGGCTTTGCTTCAGCAGTCCTGCAGGGTTTGATTGCCACACCATCTTTTTCCTAGAGCATACCTCCTCCCCCAGCTAAGCTATGGTATTCTACCCACATGTTATGACTGCAGTTGCATTCTTGAAGGACATAGTACAGTTTTGTACCTACCATAAATGTAGATGTCCGATAGACATGCAACTGCAGTCAGATTTTTCCTCCCTCCATACCTCTCTATGCCTAGGATCCTCCCCTATCCCTGTTTCTCTTAGCTGGGGATATCTGTTATGGTGTATTTGTTTTATTGCTCATTTATTTCTCTGGAATCCTGTTTGTCTTCCAATTTGATTACAGCCTTCCTTGGAGGGCACCTGGCATCTGGGGCAAGAAACACTGAAGAAGATGGCGTCGGCTGATGCTTATGTACTCCAACCGCTATGACGTCAGAGAGAAATGCGACATCAGCCGACGTCGGACCCAGACTTTGGAATCCGGCCGACCGAGGGCTGCCTGAGGCAGGACAACCCACATGTTATGACTGCAGTTGCATGTCTATCGGACATCTACATTTATGGTAGGTACAAAACTGTACTTTAACTACTTCAGATAAAGAAGCTATGTACTTACCGTAACGTTCCATCTGAGTAGGTAACTTCATTTGTCAGCAACCAACCCCCCCCTCCGTCCCCCTAACCTGTAGTTCGTCCCTTTTTAGGATCTTTGTGTTCTCTATACCAGATGACATCAGGTTAGGATGTTTAGTTGATCCTTGATTGTAGTATTCTATAATGCTAAGCAAACTCGATCTGAGGACAGAGAAGGATGGCAGCGGGTTATGGGTAAGGGGGAGGAGCTTGGAGCTCAGATCTTAGCTGAATAAAGCTGCCGGCTCGGATCCGATTCAGATCCGATACCCACAGGATGCTGACAAATGAAGTTACCTACTCAGATGGAACGTTATGGTAAGTACATAACTTCTTTTTCTCTTTGATTTAAGAGCATATATTTGAATTTTTTTGTCACTGTGAATTTTACTTTGTACTGTGACTGTCTGTGCTGCTGACTTCACTGTGCAGATTGTAGAACAAGGCTTAGCACATTTTTAACAGTTGGGCTACATTTTATGCAGTTTAGCACTATTTGCTGTGTGGCAACATTTTTTTACAGTTGTACCCCCCCCCCCCAAAAATCGTCTAGTTGCACTTAAAAAGGAAAACAAAAGCCAGCAAAGACATGCCTCTGTTTGTGAATTTATTGTTGCTTTATGCCAGCCTGCAGACCACTTCCCCACCATTACCCTCTGGTGTGCACCTGTAGCCCTCTATGGAATGGGTGTCAGACACATCCTTCAGGGTTATTCAGGTACCTGGTTCAGGTATGGGAGAACCAAACCCTTCAGGTGCAGGACAGGTCCGGGATAAGAGACCCCTTACCAGACATAATATGCTGCCCTAAATATTTTGTGCTGTAGTTTAGAAATTAGTAAAAAGAAACAAACTTCACCACAAGATAATCTGGTTATTACCATGTATAGGGCTGACGTAGTTTCCTTGGCTAAGATTGTTTTACAGTTAATTATTCTCAGAGGCTATGTTCTTATTCAGCATAATTATGGGGCTACCTTCTCTAGCGATCAGTGTAACACTGCAGATGAGGATTGATGCAGACAGTTGTAAACAATCTAGTCTGTCCAGTGCTGGAGGTGAACCGGTTCAAAAACCCAAGCAAATGTTCACCTTTCCACATAGTGTTAGGTTTATAGACACTTTTGACTGGAAGAAATCTGGAGCTACACCAGAGATTGGCAGAGTTTCTGATCTTATTAAGGATGATATTCAAATTGTTTTTGATGTTCCTTCTCTCTTACCAGCCTTGGATGATTTCTGTAAAACTGTAAAATCCCTTTGGCTAGTGAACCAGTTCCTTAAAAGGCTATGAGGAAATGCAGGGTGTACACTGATCTTGCAGTTTTTTTAGCTTCTTTGTCAGCTGACCCTACTAACTCTAGCAAGAGAGCATTGGTTATGTCTCAACTGTACACTGCTGGATAAAATTGGCAAGTGGTTAGAATCTTGGGGGGGGGGGTTTGGCTCACTCAAGTAATGTAGTCTTTTGAATTTTTAATCATTGGGTCTTAATTTGAAAATTTGTTTTACAATGTGCTTACAGTTTAGATGGCTTTGCTGCATCTTTGCCTGCTGAACACAAGTATTATATTAATGAGTTTTTCTAATGTGACTCAGATTCCAAAACATGTTTTGAGGAGTGTTTGTAAGATACAGACACAAATTCTAGAAATGTAGCCACTTCTGTTGCATTGAGATTTGCTTGGTTACATAACCTGAATTTTTCTGAGGATTTAAAAAATTAGATTTTTGAACTTGACATTTGATTAACGGGAAAGTCTAAGTGGTCCAGAGAGACCCATTTTCAATAGAGGCTTGGGGAAAAGCTCCAAATAGATGTAAAAAATATTAATACAAAAGTTAAGACAGTAAAGGAAAAAAGAAGTATATAATAAAGCACGTGAAGAACAGAAGAAAAATATTAAGTTACAAGTATAAATTATTATAGTAGAATTACGTAACTATAGGAGGAAAATTAGACTATAAGATAGTAGTTAAATTTTGATATTAGTGATGATCAGTGAAACACGAGAAGAAAACAGGGTAAGGGATGAGAATGGGGTAAAGAGCAAGCATGTTAAGTGAGTAAGGAATGAAGGAAATATAAGAGCATAGAGGAAGGAACTAGAATGAGAAAAAGTAGTTGGGGTGTTAAGGTAGTTGGGGTATGGAGATTACAGAGAGAATGTTAGGCCTGTTACAAATAGTAGATGGAGAACTAAAAGGTGGAAAAGGGGGGGGGAGAGAAGGGACAACGGGAAGGAGAATTAGATATTGTTTGTCTTAAGGAGTGATCCTTAAGTTCTGAATTTGTTTGGTCTTGTTGCTTCCCAGATTCAAAAACAATGAGGTGATAGACATCAGTTGAAGCATGGGTTATGTAGAGTGTTTCCTATTTCCAGGTTCTCCTCTAACAAGGCTTCCATCTTCAAAGGTCAGAACAAACAAAAATTGCAGCCTAAGATTCAGGGTAACAAGAGGAAATGAAAGAAGGATAATGCTCCCAAGCAAATAAAAGGGGTTTGTTACACAAAAAGATCTTTCCCCTGCTAAAGAAAGTTTATGCCTAGACTCTGTGCATCCCATCTCTCCTCTCTTTTCACCTTCCCCCAGGGCTTTAGCTCATCCCAGCAGCCTGGTTGCATATAGTCTGACAAGTGAATGCTGAGAATATTTCGGTGAGGATACATTTGGCATTGAACAGAAAACCCTCTTCAATTTCCTGACCAGTCACATCTGCTCTGTCCAGTTCTACACAAATTACAAGTACAGGATTGTAGAGCCAGTTCCTTCTCCTCAAAGTGGAAAAGTATTTCACACCAGAATCTTTTTGGTACTAAAAAGGAATTGTTATGGACACTAGTCTTAGATTTGACTGGGCGTACTGAAATACTTTTCTGTGAAAGTACCAGCATTTAAAATATTCGCTTTGTGGATGGGTCCTACCCCTTCTTCCGGACCACTGTTTCATGGTGACTTTACATCTGAAGGATGTATGCCAATTGCTTCCAACTTCAAGTTGAACATACAGATGTCGTGCCCAACACCCTTGTAAAGAATGGTCTTCCTGGAGTTTATGATAGATGCAGAAAAAGTTGTGGAATTTTTTACCAGAAGACATATTCCTGACTGTTCAGAACATTTCTAGGGATTTTGCTCTTCAGGAAGCTGTCCCTGCAAGAGAGTTTGTCAGAATTCTAGACCTCATGGTCTCAGTGATCCTCATGCCACTATGGGACAGTATCCACATGGAAAAGATTCAGTGCTGCTTAAAAAAAAAAAAAAAAAAATTGGCTCCTCAAATCCATAATCCTTGGAGTTACAGCTACCAGTACTAGATTTTGCAAAAGTAGAGTTACAGTGGTGGAAGGATCAAATGTCTTTCAATACAAACCTACCGTTATCCCTCCAGATCTGATTTCCGTCAGTACAGATGGACTCCTCAGATTTTCATGGGGAACAGTGTACAGGAGAGTTCAAGTGCAAGGTAAATGGGGTCCTTAGACACTACAAAGTAAATGCCAAACAAATGTTAGCAGGGACTCTGACCTTAAAGTTCTTTATTACTTAGGATCCTCCAGGTCCCATTTTATTGGTCACAGATACCATGGTCATATGGTACCTGAACAAAACAAGGGAATACAAGGTCATACCCTTTTTGCCAGTTGACAGTGATTTCATTGGCTCTAACCTTACAACTTTCTGTGCTTCATGCCTTGTATGTCCTGTGAAAGCAAAACCTAGTGGCAGACTATGCCAGTCCCTGCTAGATCTTCATTAGTGAAAACTCGAGACAAGAGGTCTGCTTGGATTTAGTTCAGATGTGGGGAACGTTTCAAATAGTTCTGTTCACCTCCTTTCAAAACACAGTTGGATAAATTCTGTTTGAGACATTCTTGCAACCATGCTTGGAGAACAGAAGCATTCTTTCCCTTGGACGGGAATATTCTTTTATTCATTTTTACCCTTTCCACTGATACCCAAAGTACTTTTCAAAGATTCTAAATAACCAGAGATCATTATGGTGGCCCCCTTTTGGCCCCAGCAAAGATGGCTCTTCATTTTAATAGAATTGGCCAGGGGCAATTATCACAAGTTTTCTCACACTGTAGATTTGCTTACACAGTTTCAGGGGTGACTAGTGCACCTCACCTTAGAGCAGTTGATACGGACAGCATAAATGATTCTATCATGATACCTTATAGGCACTTCTTCCATGAAGATGTGATGCAGGTATTGAAGGAGGCAAGGTATCCTGCTATTAAAAAATATTAATGTTATGTAGTACAATCTCGCCTTCATTTTTACACATTGGTTCGGAGCCAAAACTCTGCTCCGAGTCGGCCATACTCTTGGTCGAAGTCTTCATTTGGCTTGTGGTTGAGGTATCCCATCATGCAACAGGTCTATTCCCCAGATCTCATTTGCTGCAAGCTCACACACACACACAGACACACACACTGAGAAGAACAACCCCCCCCCCCCAACAGAAAGGACTACTGACCCCCAGAGACATTACCTCCAGGTCCTCCAGGAGGGGGAAGGAGAGAGGGTTAGTAAGAATGTAAGGCGAGATGGACTACATACATCGAACGTTAGGCGAATACATAACTTCTTAAAGTTATGTAGTCCAATCTCGCCGTCATTCTTACCCGTGGGACAGTGTCCCTAGCACCTTGATCTTGGGTGGCTCTGTGAAAAATACTCTTGAGCACAGTGGAGCCAAAGGAAGATCTGCCTCTAGAGACCAGATCTAATTTGTAGTGAGTAATAAAGGTATGAGGCGATGCCCATGTTGCTGCAGCAAAAATATCATCCATAGACATCCTAGCCTGAAATGCAGTTGAGGTAGCCACAGATTGGGTAGAATCAGACTTCACTTTAAAGGGTAATTATTTGCCATTGGAAGCATAAATAAATGAGATGCAATTGGAGATCCAGCGAGACAAGGTTACCTTAGAAACCAGAACCCCAAGCCCAGTGTCTGAAAATGAGACAAACATTTGATCTGATTTCCTGAAATCTTTCATCATATGTAAATAGAAACAAAATTGTCTGTGAACATCCAGCTGATGAAACTTAAATTCTGCCTTGTTGAAGAATTCAGGAAAAAACACAGGCAACTCAATGGATTGGTTGATATTGACAACATAGGCAATCTTTGGAACAAAGGAAGGATTGTTTTTTAAGGAGACCCTATCTTTGTGAAACACCAAATAAGGTTGCTTAAGGTGGTCTAATCGATAATGCTTGGAGTTCAGAGACCCACCTAGCTGAAGTTATGGCTACCAAGAATACTGTCTTCCGTGACAAGAATTTAATGTCGCACGTAGTTGCGGGCTCAGAGGGAGTTGAGGTGAGCTTCTGTAGTACAAAATTGAGGTCCCATGGCATCACTGGATCAAAGACTGGAGGTCGGAGTGACAATGTCCCTTTCATAAAAGCCCTGCAAAGCCTATGAGCCATAAGGTTGGGCTCACTAGCAACGTGAAAGGTAGAAATTGCTGCCAATTGCACTTTAATGGTTGCCGCAGTTGAACCTTGACTAAACAGTTGAGAAAGAAATTCCAATATTGCCGAAATAGGCGCTGTATAAGTATCAATATGTCTCTCATGGGCCTAAATAGAAAATCTCTTCCACTTACTGGAATAAATCTTCCTGGTAGAAGGCTTGTGGGAAGATGATAGAATATGGACCACTTCCGGGGAAAAATCATGAAGCCTGACTAAGGACGGAACTGGAGCAGCCAAGCGGTCAACCTGAGGGTCTGGATGGAGGGATGGAACTGTCCTGACGTATGAGTCAGCAGATCTGGAACTGGGTCCAGAATCCAGGGCTTGTCCATTAGATAGGGTTGAAGGAAGGGAAACCAAATCTGACGAGGCCAGTGTGGGGCAACGAGGATCATTTTGCTCCCCACAGACTGTGCTTTCTGAATGACCTTTGATATCAGAGGTAACGGTGGAAAGGCGTAGAAAAAAAAGGAGGGCAATCATGAGCCAGAGCGTCCTTGGGTGTCTCCCTCTCCGGGGATATAAGGTGAAGTAGTTGCTGCATTTGGCATTGAGGGGGCTGGGAAATAGATCGCAGCAAGGGTGACCCCATCTGTGGAGCATCTCTTCCGCAACACAGTTGTTCAGGGATCACTCGTGAGGCATTAGGATAGCCCTGCTCAGCCTGTCGGCAATCACGTTGGACTTCCCCGGTCATGCGTTGCAACTAGAAAGCATTGGGAAGACACCGCTCACTACCAAACTTGAAGTTCCTCTCTGCAAAGGGGGTATGATTTGGTTCCTCCCTGTTTGTTCAGGTACCACACCACCGACATGTTGTCTGAGTGGATTGCAATAGTCCCTAGAAGGAGAGATCTCTGAAGTGCTTGTCCTGTTTGAGAGCTACTCAATGATGGCTCATCTTTTGCATCTGTCAGGGTGCATCCTTACAGCCATCTCAGCTTACCTGACCAAACATCCCTCTCTGTTCTCTCATTGTAGTCAAATAGTTTATGAAAGTTATGTTACACTCTATTCCCCCTTGAAAGCGAATTCTTTTCCTTGGGCTCTCTACATTGTTCTTGAAGAATTGACCTTCTCTCCTTTTGAACCTGCCTTTCATGCTGATTTTGAGTTTTATCACTTGGAAAACTGCTTTACCTTACTGCTCTGACATCTGCAAGCTGAGTCCTCTGAGCTGCAGGCTGTCATGGTAGGACAACCTTGTCTAATTTTCCATGAGTAGAGGGTTGGTTTACCCAGTATTCCTTCCTTCACTCCAAAAGTGTGTCGTCCTATTCGTATGCTGCAGTATTCATAACATGAGTGAGTCCACCTCTGGCAGACTCGTACGTCTGGCCAGTATAGAAAAGACTTGATGCTACTGTAGGGTATGTGCGATGCCGCACATCAGTTAGTGTGCATGGGCCATAAAGAAACATCAGGTATAAGCCAGATGTCGGCACATACCAACCTCAAAACTTTTCTGCCACCTGTCCAATTGCCAGCTCCAGTTGTAGTTTGCCAGATAGGTTGCGAACTGGGGGTTTTACTTTAAATATTGACTACTGTTTTGTGTTTAGTGAGGGCATGTCAGATAAGAAGGCCAGGTGTCGTTGTGGAAAGCAGATTCTACATAAAGATACTCATGAGCTCTTACTTTGCTTAGGCCGAGACCACATTCACACCACCATTGCTGTCTGTAAGGCCTTTGTCCCAAAAACACTTTGCAGCCATCTAACTTCCCTTAAACTATATCTGGAGAATCAATGCCTTATGCTTCTAATGCTAGATGTGGAGGTGACGTCAGGCCTTTCAGGCAAGCCGCAGCTTAAAAAGGCCAAGAAGTCACTGCTACTCCCTCTACTGCCAGCTTTCTTAGATGCTTTCACAGCTGTTTCTAAATGCCCAGCCTCCAGCTCCCAAACATCCAGACAGATTTTATAGGGTGTCTGAGGACTCAAAATTCCTCTTTAAAGCATCTTTTGCAGACCCAGCTACTATCTCAATTTCAGAAGATAAAGCATCCAAACTGTCGTCTTCCACCTCCTTGGTTCCCTTGGATAAAAAGAGCAAAGTCATGGAAAGACTGAGGAAAAAGTATATACTTCTGCTACCTTGATCTTCGGGGCAATTAATTATCAGACACATAAAGCCAAATAGTCCTTGGCTCTTTTATCAGATGCAGGGAAACTCCTTTCTGAGCTCCCTGATTCACCCACCAAGTAAGCTCTCCTCCATTCTAATTTCCTCTGCCCAGGTTACCAGGCACTACATGTGCAGTTATGATGTTCTGGAGGCCTCAGCCAGGGCAGCTGCTTCTGGGTCTTTTCTGAGGAGGTATTAGTGGCTCATGCTCCAACACTTGCCTAATGACATTAAAGCCAAGCTAATGGATGCCCCTCTGGACAACAAAGTCTTGTTTGGTAACGCAGCTGCAGAACTTTTTAAAAAACCAAGAAGAGTGCAAGGAGCTCCAGGATCTAAAGCACATCTTTGTCTCACTTGTCCCCAGACTCCAGAGGAATTATCTTGCCAGAACTGCCTTTGTTAGAAAGGCAGCTAGGGCTCCTTCCACCAAAAGTAAGAGGGACTCCAGGAAACGACCCTCTTCTAAGTCTTACTCCACACCCTCTTAGAAACTGCCTTTTCAGGCCAAGCCAGGTAGTCTGCGACTACCTGCCTCCAGATCCATCTACTCCCTTGTCTCTTCACCTGTCTCTTTCTCCCAGCTTGGATCAGTTCAGATTACTTTAGGACTCTTGGGTCCTTTCCATCATTCAGCATGGATATTTCATAGTGTGGGAAACTCCTCCCTCCTTCTGGGGTATCCCACAACCACCAAAAGAACAACTTGAATTCTTTCCGCAGGTCATTTCCTCTCTTCTATCCCAGGGCACTATTCAGGAAGTTCCACCCTCTCAAGTGGGGAAAGGATTTTACTCCAAGATGTTTTTGATCCCCGGGAAAGATGGCCCCTGGAGACTCATTCGGGACCTTTCTCATCTAAATACTTTTCTGAAAGTCCCCATCATTCATATGTTGGCTTTACCTACCATTCTCCCACTAATTCTTCCTCAGGCCTTCATGATGTCATTAGACATCAATGAAAGCCTAGGATTCACATTCAGCTTTCAGAAATCTACTCTGACCTTTTCCCAAGGCCACATTTTTCTTGGGTGCAGTATTCAGACAGGATGCTAACTTGTTTACCCCCCAGAAAAGGTCCTGTCCCTTACTTCCTATTTCCAGGACCTTTTACCACTTCAGTCTCTGACTCCCAGGGACTTCCTATGCCTCCTTGGGTACATGACCTCAACAATTCCCTTGCTTCTGTTAGCCAAACTGTATATGAGAAAATTCCAGTGGTTCTTATGAATGGTTTGGAGGTAACACTCCCACCCTCTAGAATTTGTCATTTCACTCCTACCCCCTTTGAAAAGGGAATTACATTGGTGGATTTTTCAGGTTTCAAGGAACCCAGGCCTTACCCCTACAACCACCTCTTCCCACTCAGGGTCTGTACACGTGTCAGATACAGGGTGGGGGGTGCGACACTGAAAACCTGGAATGTCAGAGATGTC
Organism: Protopterus annectens; assembly: GCF_019279795.1. Classification (NCBI taxonomy): domain Eukaryota; kingdom Metazoa; phylum Chordata; order Ceratodontiformes; family Protopteridae; genus Protopterus; species Protopterus annectens. The sequence goes on from NC_056735.1 coordinate 363,082,563, forward strand.
AGGGCTCCAACACAAAGGAGCACATCAACATAACAGAAATGAGGGTTTTGATTTTTGCACTCAAAATCTTCAAGTCCAGGCTTTCTCCAGGGGTTCTAAGTTGGTTCACAGACAACACCACAGTCTTCTGGTATGGCAACAAACAGTGGAGACGAAGTCCTACCTCGTGTGCAGACTGGTGTTACAGCCTTGGGAGCTAGCCTTGCAAAGTCAGGTCTGTCTTCAGGCTGTTTACATTCCTTCAACTCAGAATGCAGTGGCAGACAAACTTAGCAGGTCCATGACTCAATCCCATGTATTAATGTTGAGCAGGGATGTGTTCCTGGACCTGGTCCATCGATGGGTTTCACCTCTGATAGATCTCTCTGCCTCCCCCATGAAAAGACAACTTCCCAATTTTTGTGCCAGGGTTCCACATCCCTTGGCATGGAAGGTGGAGACTCTATCCTTTTCTTGGAAGGGGATGTTTATGTATGCATCCCCCCTTCCCACTTCTCCAGAAGGTGCTGCTGAAAATTCAGCAGGAGCAACCAAAAATCTTGCTGGTGATTCCCTTTTGCCCAAGACAGCATTGGTTCCCCCTTTTCCTGCATTTAGCCAAGGGCAGTCACTCCCAAGTTACCCCATAGATTGACATGGTCACATAGAACAAGGAAACTCTAAGGCATCCCGAGATGTCAGCTCTAAGCCTGACCCTCTGGGTGTTAGAGTTTTAATCCCCCTCAGACACCTTTACTCTGAGGATGCGCTTCACGTTCTGCAGGAGGCCAGAAAACCCACTACTAGGAAATACTCCATTTCCGAATGGAAGAGGTTTTCCATCTGGTGTCTTAAAAAGGATTTGCAACCACTGTTAATAGAGGACCCGGTGGTTTTTCCTATCTGTGTGAATTGATGAAGAATAGGCTGCCTTACTCTTCAGTTAAAGCTCATCTTTCTGCCATCTCTGCATGTCTACCTTTGTCTCCACCTTTAGTATCCAGATTGGAAGTTAAAATGCGTCCTACACATTAGACCACCAAGGAAACCAGTTCAGCCACCTTTGGATCTCAGTTTTGTTTGAGAAACTTACCTTGCCCCCATTTGAGCCAACAAGTTCCTCTTTCCTGCAACATTGTGCATTGGAAACTGTTCTTGTGGCAATTATTTCTACCAGAAGGGTGTCTGGGTTACAAGCCCTAATGTCTACCTCCCCCTTCAATCTTTCGCAGGGACAAGGTTTTGCTTCCCACTAATCCCTCCTTTATGCCCGAGATGGTTGAGTTATCCCATCAGTCTATCAACCTTCCAACCTTTTTTCCTTCCCCACAGTCCTCCATTGAGAGGATTCTACACACATATTAGATGTGCAGAGGCAACTCAGCTACTAACCGAACAAAACTAAGTCCGTCTGTAAGTCTGAACACCTGTTTGTCGGCTATCACCCAAGGCCCCTGGATCGACCTGTTTCCAAGCAAACCGTTTCCTCTTGGATTTCTAAAGCAATTTCTCTCTCTTAATTAGCCAATGGAAACAGTCTTTATTTGCTTTTGAGGGCACATTACACTAGGGCAGTGTTTTCTTCTGGGACCTTCTTTAAAGGGTTAGACACTTGCTCTGTCCTGGAGTCAGCTACCTGATTCTCTGTTCATACTTTCACTAAACACTGTAAGCTGGATGTCATTTCCAGGTCCAGAGCTGGGTTTGACAGAGCTCTTCTGCATGGGTTTGTGAAAAATGTTTCTGCTCCTCTGCCCAGTTCATTTGCATGAGCTATGTTTTAATACTGCAGGATATGAGTAACAGGAAATCGAATAGTTGTGTAAAATCTTACCATAACCAATAGATGTCCTCTTCTTCTGTATGCTGCAGTATCACTTCCTCCTGATGCTTGCCTGGTCCTTGGTTGCATGTTCCTCACCTATATCAGGCTGGTGCGTTGTGGCATTCATTTGTGAGGTTGATACGTGCTGACGTCCACTTTATACCAAACGGCTCTTTATGGATGCTGTATGCTAACTGATGTGCAGCTTCGCACCTTCCTTAACAGTAGCATTGTCTTTTGTATACTGACCGGGTGTACAAGTCAGCTGGAGGCAGACTCCCTCATGTTATGAATAAAGCAGCATATAGTTGAGGAGAATATCTATGGTTATGGTAAGATTTTACACAAGTATTCTTTTCTGAATTTACCCGGAATCAGGTCATCAATCACCTTTTTTTTCCAGAACCTATAAACTGTAGAGAAGAAGCTTTTGCATACCTGGGTCTGGTACTACCTTGTCAGAACTAAGCCCTTTAGGAAAGCTGAGCAGTTGTTTCTTATGCTGGAACTAAGAAAGTTTGCCTCTATAAGGAAATGATTGCTCGTTAGTTGTCTTGTGATATTTTTTATTGTTCCCACATGGTAAATTTATTCCAGACAAGGTTAAAACACATTCCGTCAGAGTCTTTTCCTCTTCAGTGGTATTCTGGAAAGGAGTGAACTGTAGAAGCATAAGGCACCAACTTGGTCCTTTTTTCATATCTTTACAAAGCACTAAAAACTGGATTCTTAAGTTCCAGGGCAGACTTTGTGAAGACCATTCTCCAGGGGCTTCTTTGTCCTTGTCCTTCCTTTTCCCAGGTTATATTTTTATTTCACATTTGATTACCAGGAAAGTCCGACAGGACGCAGGACCATTTTCAGCAGAGGCCCAAGGAGAAAAGCTCCAGAAATGGTACATAAAAATAAAATAGGATGTAAAAAATATTAAAACAGACATGATATAATACATCTGGCATGCAGAGAACAAATTGACATGGATTATTAACATTAACATTATTATAATGCAATAAAAGCCTTACGACACATGATAAACAAGATAGTGCATATTGGTTAGCAGTGAAGTTGGCTAAAAAGTAGGTGTTTATCCTGGGGAGTCACATGAGCATAGCCAGGTATTTATGTAGCATGTTTTGAGGAGCTTTTTAAATTGTGGGGTAGAGCTAATAGAAGTCAGGTGGTTATGTAGTGTATTCCAGACTTTGGCGATAGTGTAGCTGGAGAGAGATTTCCCTGCATCATTGTTATGTTTGGTGATGTGTAGGTGGTTTTGTTTGCTAAATCTTAATGTTCTCATTGTAAAATAAGGGATAATTAGGTTATGGAGTGCTGGGGTTTTAGTTGGGTAGGAATATAGTTTGTGAGCTAGTGTCACTTGATTGAGTTTCAATAGCTGAGGTAGCTTAATCCAGTTCAGTTTAGTTTTTTGAGAGCTATACAGTAATGGGTCCTAAATAGTGTTCCATTAGCGAATCTAGCAGTCTTGTTATAACAAGCTTCTAGTTTTTGTAGATTGGTTAGAATTGGGGATGCGTAGAGGAGGCTAGACAACAGATATGTCCTGGCTGTAGTGGTTTTGGTGTGATTAGTGAGAAATTGCTTATTCCAGTAAAGGAGACCCAGTTTTTTGTGAACCTTTTTGATTGATTGGGCTATATGAATGTCTAATCTCAGGTTATCTCTTTCTACTAATAGTTTAGTGTGGCGGTTGGGGGTGATGGTTGTTTTGTTCTTGGACATGATGGCAAAGTTGTCACATGTGAGAGGGGATCTATAGGGGCTGAAAAGAAGAAATTTTGTTTTATTTGGATTTAGGGAAAGGTGGACATTAGTGAACCAGGTTTCAGCTAATGAGAAGCGGTTTTGGGTTGTGGAGTGAAGGTCTTTTAGTCTGTGGGCTGAACATGAGGGTGGTGTCAGTGTATTGTACTACTGTGGTATTGAGTATGGCGGACGAGAGCTGGTTGGTAAATGGAGAGAAGAGTAGTGGACCCAGTATGGAGCCTTGAGGGACCCCGAAGGATACTGGTAGGAGCGGGGATAGTTGGTTTTGCCATGTTACTGCTATTTGACATTCAGATAAGTAGCTACTGAACCATGTGACTGAAGGGGTGGAGATTTTAAGATGGTTAGTGTATTAAGGAGTCTCTTATGGTTAACCATATCGAAAGCTTTGGACAGACCTAAGAAGATGGAAGAAACTGACTATCCATTGTTTCTATGGTGGTGTTGCAGGAGGACAGAAGTGCTGTGGTGGTACTGTGGAAGGGTTTAAAGCCATGTTGATGTTTAGTTAGTAGATTGTTTTTTAGAAAGTAGTCCATTAGTTGAATGTGAAAGACTCTTTCTAGTATTTTTGATAAGGGTGACATAACAGCAATTGGTCAGTAGTTGAGTCACATGGAGTTGCCACCCTTGTGCAGTGGAGTATTGTGGGAGATCTTGAATATAGTAGGAACTTTACACTCTAATACTGATATATCAATTAGAATAGAAACAGGATAGGCTATAGCTTCTGCAGCTGGCTGTAGGAATTCAGCTGGTAAATTATCTGCAGCTAAGGTAGTAGGCTTAAGCTTATAGAGCAGTTTTAAAATGGATTTGGTTGACACTGGGTGGAAGGTAAATTGAGGTGTAGGTTCTTGTGTGCTCATGCAATTTTGTGGGGTTGGTAGGTTGGGACAGCTACTGTTAAACTGGGATTCTGCTAGTGCCTTAACTGTTTCAGTGAAATGTTTATTGAACCTAATGATGTTATGATTGTTTACTGTTGCAGGTGTTGGGGTGCTGGTTTTCCCAGGTTGAAATATAGAGTGAATAGTGGCCCAGAACATTTGATGGCTATATTTTTGTTGGAGGTTTTGGTAGTAGTTTATTTTGTATAGTTTAATGAGCTTTTTGGTTTTGTTGCTGAGTTTAGAGTAGCTTAGATGATAAGGTTCTGTTATGATACTGTACCCATGCCTTGTCCCTGTCTTTCATAGTGAATTTAGTTCCTTTAGATAGCCAAGGGGCATACCTTTCTTTTATTCTATTGGCTATGGTGGTCTAATATTTGTAGGAAGGATGAGTTGAGTTGAAGGTAGTGGACTTGACTCATCTAGTGGTAGTTGTTTTAGTGGTTTCCAATTGCAGCATTTTAGGGCATTTATAAAGTCATCAGGCATAAAGGTTTTTGTTCCTGACTACTCTAAAGGTTGTATGGTGAATGTTGTGAGTTCTACTCCTTAGAAGGAAAGTGGGTTGATGGTAGCTAAGGATGTCGGAGAGGCAGCCTGCTTGAGATGCGAGCAAGGGATCAGATGTAAGAAATCCATTCCAGTATGGACTGACGTTTTGAGGATTTGTCTGTTCTAGTAGGTGAAGTGATATGCTGGGTAAAACCCATGGAGGTTGATGTGGGTGGATGGATTGTGTCCAGAGCAGTTAATGCCAGTCTCTGTTATTGGCAGTGTTATTACCTGGTGGACAGTAACAGCCTATAATAATTGTGTTTCTTATGGTTCAGTTTTAGCCTTGGAAGGATGATTTCTGCATTTTTTTTTACATCTGGTAAATTAGTGTCAGGTTGTTCGATGATGAGATGGTTCTGGTACAGTATTGCTATTCCCCACCCCTTTTGCCTGTTCTATCTTTACATAGGATGATGTAACCTAGTGCTGTTATTTCATTATTGTTAATATCTGTTTTTAGCCATGTCTCTGTCAGTAGTACAAGTTCAGGTTTTTATACAGCTAATAGAGCATGTAGGTCTTGAACCTTATTTAGTATGCTTCTTACATTAAGGTTAAGAAATAGGAGAGAGGCCTTTTGTCTATGGACGAGAGGAGTAAGGTAATCAGAGTTTGGGCTAGGCTGTGTAATGGGACGAGGGTTAGGGTGCATGTCTCCACAACATGTTAGTTAGTTTTATGTAGATAGTTTGTTTATTGGTTACCATACAGTGTTGTAGAAAAGTGTGGATTTGCATTTAGGTGATAGCATTTTGTGTGAATAAGAGTCAGTGTGGGAGTGGTTGAAGAGACTTGAAGCAATATGTATGTATGGAGACGCAGAGTGACGTCTAATAGTTGATGTTTGCTATGGAGAGGATATGTTGTTTTGGAGTAGAGAATGGTAAGTGGTTGGGGCTGAGAGTTGGAGCAGTATGATAGTTGTAACTATATACAATGGAGGTAGTATTAGGTGATTATGCAGAATGTGGAACATCTTTCCCTTTAAGAGTAGATGTATAAAGAGTATTGTAGAAGTCTGTGTGGTTAGAGTAGGTAGAAGTGTGAGGAGGGTGTGGTAACTATTGTGTGGCTGAGGATGTAGAGATGAGGGGTAGATTGGTAATTGAGGGTGTGGTTAATAAGTATAAATCAAATTGATTTGGGGGTGTATGGGAATTGGGGGTAGGGTAGGAGTGTGGAGTGAGCCCGGAGCGTAACAGAGGATGAACAGAGCGGGATGGCCCTGGCCTTGGAGAGACTTGGAGAGAAAAACTATTAGCCAGGTAAGCTCTTGTTTGCTTGTATAGTAAGTCAGTTATTGCTGGATTGTATTAACTAGACCAATGACAGCATGTACCTTAGGGTAGGAAGTTATTTCACAGGGCAGAGAGCAGTCTAGGAGAGCAGGAGGAGACAGTAGCTGTGGGAAGGGTAAGTAAGCAGCTTAGGTTGTTGGAGAAGATATGGGTATGTAGTAGTTACAGAGAAAAGTATGCAGAGAGAAAAGTAAAGAAAATAGTTAGGGAGTACAAGGTTTATAGAGCTGGTTGGTACTGATAGGTGGAAGATGGGATAGTAGAATAGGGTAGAATGGGATGGGGGTTAAGGGGAGGATGTACTAGGGAGCCAAACAAGTAGAGCCTGAGGGGTAACAAGGGTTATGGGTAAGCTTGGTAAATATACCCGTATTGTACAGTTGCATAAGTCCTGCTTATCTATAACCATAGCTCTTCGAATTTCACACTGCCCCAGTGACAGCACCTACCCACCATTCACCTTATTTTCTATATAGTTTGATGGCATCCAAACATGTTGTGTTGGTTGGATTTTATTTGTGGTGTTATGACTGCAAATTGAATGGTTTCAGGCAGTTCTTTATTGTCCTTAATGGTTTGTCCTACTTAGCACTAAAAGCCTTAATAACTATCTTTTTGTGACAGAGGTTAGACTTCCCCTGATGGGAGTGGCTTAGCCAATTCTATTTCACAGAGAGTTGTAGAAGGGGACTCTGAGCACTGGAAAGCTGGCAGTGCAGGTGCAGAACCCATATGCCACTAAGGTAGTGTGATATTTGATCATCTACTGTTACAGGTAAGCAGGACTTGGGCAACTGTACTTTACAGTGCTGAATACTGTAATTTGGAATTTCCTCTCTGCCCATTCTAGTTTACTGTGTGGGAGCAGATGACTTGCAAGAGAGGGAACACTTTTAACTGTCTTCTAGTGGTCTTTTCAAGGGACTCCCTTTCTGTTTCTAGAAAATGGGTGCGTGCTTAGCTACAGTGCCTGAAGGTGTCCATAAATAGAGAAGATTCTTTTTGTACCATCTCAGAATTGACTTCATTGGAGTGTGGCTGGCTGGATGTTTCCATTATGTTGGTTCCTGCTGATGAAGATGGTCTAGGAAATCCCAAAATTTGCAGGCTTTGGTGAGGATTTGATTAAGTATCCAAACCCAGACTCAACACCACCATTTGGTTTTGATTTCCACCGCAGCCTTTGCTATGTTTTAGCACACTTGATGATTCAGTTGATGGAGAAGACTGAGGCACAGCTGGCTGTATGATCAACACAAGTTGACTAATGATATTTTGGCAATAGATCACTGTTCTTTGGGGTGGTTTTCCAATTCCTATAACTGAAATTGTCACGGGTGCTGACTATGGAAGTTTCACCTTTTGAGGGTTTCAGACTTCATCTCCTCCTCAGTTCAAAGGAAGTTATCCCCCTCCCCCCTTGGCTGGAATCCCTTCTTAGGGAATACTCTTGGTATTCCCTACAAGTCTTATCAGTATATACTTGTGTATTATTTGCACGTGGTGTATGTATTATCTTAATTCTTTTTATTGATTTGCAAGAAATGTACTCACTCTGAGTAAACTGAAGGAAGTGTGTAGTGTGTTGCAGTGTTGCATGAGACATCACAGTGTGTGCCAACATAAGGTGCAGCCCCCAGCTTTAGAAACTTCAAATTAATAAATGCCAAAGTGGAACAAAAAGTGAGTAGCATGGTAATAGGCTCTGCAAGGAATTGTGTATTGTGTCTGTATCGCACACAGTGTGTACATGTATATAAGATTTGTAATATGTTAGCTGATAAGGGGGACTGTACAGAGCACCAGTTTTCATTTTTATGTTGTATTCTAGGGGTGTGCGTCAGATGGCTCAGGAACAGTTCTTCCTTATGGCTACAAGATGCTGCATGGGACACAGACCTCTACTCTTTTTTATTACTCTACTTTTTACTGTTCTAGGAGTAAGTTGACTTTTGTATTCTTGTAAGTACTGAAGACCTATGAATGATTTCAATGATGCTTCTGAAATGTACTTGCCTCATTTCTGTACTGTTTTTCTCTCGATAGTACATAGTTTTATTTTGAACAATTTATCAACTGGTGTTCAACATTTAGATCATTGTTTCAGTAACCTAAGCTAAATGCGTTTATGCTGCCAAGGATATGACCACTGCCCACCTTTCAGCACACCTTCAACATGTCTTAACTGCTGTATGGCTTGAGAAAAGTCAGAGGCTTCAGGAATTTCTTGCCTCTGAAGTGAGCTGTCTCTTTGGGATTTGTGGAACTGACTGTTAGTGATACTTCAAGGCTGAGCAGATAAGAACTGTTCTGGGGAAACCTTACACCAATTCATTTTTCTGAGGAAAAACCTTTTTTTCTGTGAAAATATGCATTTCCCACTAAGAATTGTTTTTATTGCCGGTCAAGGTTGGTAAGGCCTTTTAACCTAGAGGATGTTTAAAAAAAAATGAAAAAAGCTCTCTTTCTTTTTTTATATGTTCTTTGTAGAATTCTTTTATGAGATGCTTCATATTCTGCTTTGGCAGACAGTCACTGATGTTTTTACCTGAAAACCTAAACACTTGTCTTTTTTCCATAGTTCCTCAGATCCAACAGCAGCTCTACCATAGCATTCTACTCCAAGGTTCCACCGTCTCTCCTTTGCTGTTTAGCGACCCTAAATCTCCTCAGTTCTTATTTGCTGCAATATATGTCAGACCTGTTGTGCTCCAGATAAGTCATTCTATTTTTCCTCAGGTTTTTCACATTTCTTTTCTACAAGAGATGTATATTTTCTGCGTCTACTAGTCCTCATCTATTCTAATGATAGTTTTTAGGTAGTACAATTGCCTTTCACTGTCATTTGGTGTTTCCCTCTTCTCCACACCCATTACCATTTATCTTCCTTTCCTTCTGTAGTCAATTTTGATAGTATAGATAGTTGAGTCTTTTTCTTTCTACATACATACATACATACACACACACAATATATATGTGTGTGTGTGTGTGTGTGTGTATATATATATATATATATATATATATATATAAAATGTGTATGTGTGTGTATTTATATATATATATATATATATATAATGTGTATATGTGTGTGTGTATATATGTATATATATATATAATGTGTATGTGTGTGTATATATATATGTGTATATATATATATATATATATATATATATATATAATGTGTATATATATATGTATATATATAATGTATGTGTAGTGTATGTATATATGTATATATATATATATATATATATATATGTACATGTGTATATGTATATATACATATATATATATATATATATATATATATATATATATAAAATGTATATGTGTGTGTGTGTGTGTATATATATATATATATATATATATACATGTGTATATGTGTGTATATATATATATATATATATATATATATACAAAATGTGTATATGTGTGTGTGTGTGTGTATATATATATATATATATTATATATATAATGTGTATATGTGTGTATATATATAGATAGCATATATATATATATATATATAATGTGTATATGTGTGTATATATATATATATATATATGCTGATGTATATGTGTATAACATATATATATAATGTGTATATGTGTGTGTGTATATATATATTGATATATATATATATATATATATATATATATAAAAAACGTGTATGTGTGTGTAGTATATATAGTATATATATATATATATATATATATGTATAATGTGTATATGTGTGTGTGTGTGTATATATATATATATATATATATATATATATATATATAGTGTATATATAGTGTATATGTGTGTATGCATATATATATATATAATAATATGTTTCAGTGTATATTGTGTGTGTGTATATAT